>NW_016908766.1:1269-232959 GCF_001483705.2 Eufriesea mexicana | reverse complement strand
AGGTCGCAGAAATAAACCTAATAGCTGATGACAGCACGAAAGGCATAGCTATACGCTCCTAGCATAGGGAATCTTAACTCAACCGACCGTATCCTAACTTACCCTGACGTGCCGCGACCATTATTTCCGACCTCCCCAGAGGCAGGCAGGACATTCTAGAGCGCAGTAGAGCGCAGAAGTCCGCCGAACAGCAGTGTACTGCACAAGAGCTAAAGATGTCCTGACCAAACTTAGCCTACACCAACATAACCGTACGTAACCTCACACAAGGCAACCTGCCGAGACCATTATTGCAGGCATTCCCAAAGGCAAGCAGAAATCATTGAAGCGCTGTAGGGAGCAAAAATACGCCTGATAGCAGGCTGCAGCACTAAAGTCGCAGACATCCGCTCTTAACCAAACCGTCCGTAACATGACCAAGCGTAACCTAACTCAACCTAACGTGCCGCGACCACTACGTCTGGCCACCCCAGAGCCAAGCGGAGCACACTAATGTGGAGTAGACCGCAAAAATCCATATTATCGCAGGCTATATCAGAGAAGTAAAAGCTACCCAAGCCTAACCCAAACCAACAGAACGAAACCAAATATATCCTGAATTAGGCTGACGTGCCGAGACGTTATTATTGCCCCTCCCCCCCACAGATCCAAGCAGGACAAACCAGAGCACAGTGCCGAAATCCAGTGAATAGCAGCGTGCAGCGCAAAAGTTAAACCTCTCCTGGCCATACATGGCCTAACCTAACCTAGGCGAACGTAAGCTGACTCAACATAACGTGCCGCGACCACTATTGCTGGCCCCGCTATAGCCAAGCTTAAAGTATTAGAGCACTGTAGGGCGCAGGATTCCACCTAATACCAGAATGCAGCACCAAAGTCAAAGTTTTCCTCTCCTACCCCAGACAATCGCAGCACAGCCAAACGTATCCTAACACAACCAACGTGCCGAGACCACTATTGATGCTCTCGCCAGAGCCATGCAGAACATATTAGATCGGAGTAGAACGCTGATATTCACCGAATGGCAGTGTATAGCATTATAGTCAATGCTACCGCCTCCTAAACTAGCCTGACGTAACGTGTCCAAACGCAGCCTGACACACAGTGACGTGCCGCTACAACGATTGCTCCCCTCCACAAAGACAACCAGAATATATTAGTGGAAAGTAGAGCTCAGAAATCCATCGAATCGTAGTATGTGTTAGAAAAACCTGAGCTACCCAAGCCTACCCCAAACTAACGGGGCCTAACCGAACGTAGCGTAGCTCAACATGACATGCCGCGGACAGTATTGCTCGACTCCCAGAGGCCAAGCAGGATAGAGTAGAACATAGTAGAGCGCAGAAATCCAACGAATATCAGTGTACACCTCGAAAGACAACTCGAATCCGCACCTAACCCAAGCTGACTTAACGAAATCATACGTAGCCTAACACAAACTAACGTGCCGAGACCATCATTACGGCCCTCCCCACCCCCTCCCCATGAGTCGACCAGGGAATGGTAGAGCCAAGTAAAGCGCAGAGAGCCACCAAGTAGCTATGTATAGCACAATAGTGAAAGATATCCTAACCAATCCAGACCTAACCTAACGCAGCAGAACGAAGAATAACTAACCATAACGTGCCGATACATCTATTTCTGGCCTCCACAGAGCCATGCAGATCATGTTACAGCACAGTAGAATGCAGAGACCCACCCAACTGCATTTTGTAACACAAAGTGAGAGTTATACTATCATAACCTGACCAAGCGTAACATAACCAAACGAGCATAACTCAACCTAACGTGCCAACAACCTTATATCTTACCTCACGGGGGCAGGGCAGGGCACACTAGTGCACTGTAGAACGTAGGTTTCCGCCGAATAGCAGCTTATGGCACAAAAGTTAAAGCCATCTTTTCCGAACCTAACAGATCGTGACGTAGCCAAAAGTAACAAAACTCAATGTAACGTGCCGCGACCACAATTGCTCGCATTCCACATTCGTGCATAGTATTGTAGAGCACAATAGGGCGCCGAATTGCACGGAATAACAGTGTACTAAAGGAAAGACATGGCTACCAAAACCTAACCCAAACGTACGTTACCTAACCAATCGCAGCATAACACAACCTAACGTGCCGATGCCGCTATCGCTGGCAACCCCAGAGTCAAGCAGAGCATAATCGCGGTGAGCAAACATTTCGGCATAATGTAGGAGGAAAGATTCTATTGGCGTGTAATAGCCATTGCATTGCAATAGAGTCTGACTGGAAAGTTCAATTTTATTAGCATTTTCGACTGCCATTCGACTGGATTTCGAATAAGATATTCGACCGTGCTCTAGTATATTCTTCTTTGCTCTGGTGAGACCAGCAATAGTGGTCTAGGCACGTTAGGTTGAGTTACGTTGCTCTAGGTGGGGATTATTGTGTTTACTTATGTTAGGATCAGATAGCAACGACCTTTATGATGTACACTGCTGTTCGGTGCATTTCTGCGCTCAACTGCGGCCTAACATGTTCCGGTTTGCTACCAGAGCTCTGTAATAGCGGTCTAGACACGTTAGATTGTGTTTGGTTAAGTGTGGTCATGTTACGTTTGGTTAGGTTAGGATAGTATATCTTCGACTTTTGTTCTATACACTGCTATTTGCTCAATTTCTGCGGTCTACTGTGCTCTGGTATATGCTGCTAGGCTCTGTGGGTGCTTGAAATGGCGGTCTCGGCACGCTAGGTTGAGTTAGGTGACGCTTGTCTTGGCTAGGTTAGAATAGGTTTGTTTAGGGTAGCTTTGTCTTTCCTGCTATACACTGCTTTTCGGTCGATATCTGCTCCGTCCATTGCTCTTCTACACTCTGTTAAACCCTCGTGGTGGCAGCAATAGCGGTTGTGGCACGTCATGTTGCGTCCGCAGCAGTCGCTTAAGTTACGTTTTGTCAGGTTAGGATAGAACAGCTTTGATTTCTGCGCTATAAACAGCAATACGGTGAATGCCTGACCTTTACTTCTGTAATATGCTCTGTTTGGCGCTGTCGATGACAGAAACGGTGGTTTCAAAAAGTTAGGTTGAGAGAGGCTTCGCTTGGCTTGGTTAGGCTACGTCCGGCTAGGTTAGGTTGTGTCTGACTTTTATGCTTTGAACTCCAGTGCGTCTGATTTCAGCGCCCTGCTCGTGCCGAAAAAACTACCGCTGCCTTCCCCATGGCCAAGCAGAACATATTAGAGGAGAGCAGAACGCAGATATCCAATGGATCGCAGTGTATAGCAGAAAAGTCGGAACCATCCAAATCTAACCAAGGCCCACATAACCTAGCCAAACGTACCATGTATCAGCCTAACCTGCCGAGACCACCATTACTGGCTTCGCCGGAGCGAGGTAAAGCAAACTAGAGCACAGTCGAGTGAAGAGGTGCTCCGAACAACAGTGTATACCACGAGAGTCAAGGTTACCCTGGCATAACCCAAGGAAACGCAACCGAACCAAACGTAGCCTAACACATCCCATCGTTCCGAGTCCACCACTACTGGCCTCCCCAGATTCGTGCAGAGTATAGTGGAGCAATGAAGAGCGCAGAAACACACCGTGTTGCAGTGCACAGCGCAAAAGTCGAAGATATCCATGCCTAACGTAACAAAACATTATACAACGAAACGTGACCTAACATTACCTAACGTCCATAGACCACTATTGCTGACCTTCCCGGACCCAAGCAATATATATATAGAGAGTACAGTAGAGCTCAGTAATCCACCGCATTGCAGCGCTAAGCAACAATACTCGAAGGTATCCAAACCTAACCACTCCTAACCTGACCTATCCATACGTAGCTTAACTGAACACAACGTGCCGAGAATACCATTTCTGGCCTCCCCAGCACAAGCAGAGCATATTAGACCGCAGTAGAGCTCAGAAATCCATCGCAAATCAGTGTACAGCACAAAAGTTAGAGCTACCCGCGCCTAACCTAGCCAAACGTAACACAAGCAGACGGAACATAACCCAACCTGACGCGCCACGACCGCTGCTGCAGGCCTCGCGAGAGATAAGCAGATTATAGCAGCGCAATGCAGAACGCCGTAATCGTCCGAACAGCAGTGTATGGCTCAAAAGTCGAAGCCATCCGCACCAAACAAATCCAAACCTGACCTAGCCAAACATAATGTACCTCAACCTAACATGCCGCGACCACTGCTGCTGGCAGCCACGTGTCCGAGCAGATTAAAGTAGAGCACAGTAGAGGGCAGTGATCCACCGAATAACCGTGTACTGCATAAAACTCAAAGTTATCCTAACATAACACAACGTAACCTAGCCTAACCGAACGCATTATATCTCAACCTAACGTGCGGCGACCACTACTACAGGTCACCCGATATTCGAGCAGAGTATAGTAGAGCAATGTGCAGCCGAAAGATCCACCGAATTGCAGTGTACCACAAAAGTAAAGCTACCCTGTCCTAACATAGCCAAACGTAACATAACCGAACGCAACCTAACTCAGACTGACGTGCCGAGAACGATACTGCTGGCGTCCCATAGCCAAGCGGAATATACGAGAGCACAGCGGAACGCAGAAGTGCACCGAATAGCAGCGTATAGCACAAATGTCAAAGCCATTCTGACAAAACCTAACCTAACCACACCTAACCGAACGTAACCTAACACAGCTTAACGTCCCTATGCCACTATTCCTGACCTGCCCAGAGCAAAGCACAACAAATTAGAGCAGAGTAGAGCGCAGAAATCCAACGGATTGCAGTGTATAGCACAACGGTCTAAGCTATCCTGTCCTAACCTATCCAAACGTAACATATCCAAACGCAACATATCCCAGGCTAACGTGCCGACAGCACTTGTGCTGGCCAGCCCATACCCAAGCAGAGCATATTAGAGCACAGTAGAGCGCAGAAGACACCTGTATAACTGTGTATGGCACAAAAGTCAAAACAATCCTATCCAAACCTGACCAAACGTGGCGTAACCAAACGCACCCTAACATTACATTACGTACAGTAACCAGCATTGCTGGCCTCCCCAGATGCAAGCAGAATATACCGGAGCACAGTGGAGGGCACAAGTCCAACAAATAGCAGTGTATAGCACATAGGTCAAAGCCAACCTAACCAATCACAGCATAACCGTAACTTACGGAACGTAACGTAACTCAGCCATACGTGCAACGACCACCATTTCTGGCCGCCCCAGAAGAAAGCGGATACCTGTAGAGCAACGCAGAGCGCAAATGTCGAACGAATAGCCACGTATAGCACAAAAGTCGAAGATATCCAATCGAAACATGACCTATCCTTACCTAACCAAACGTAACATAAAACATCCAGTCGTGCCACGACCACTATTGCTGTCCTCCACAGGGACTAGCCGTTGCTAGTAGAGTAACTCAGGGCGCAGACACCGACCGAACGACAGTGTACAGCACAAAGGTCAAGGCCATCGCACCCAAACTTAGCCTAGCATACCCTATCCAAACGTAACATAACACAACCAGACGAGCCACGACCGTCATTGCTGGACATCCCAGAGACAAGCAGACGCTAGTGCAGCAATGCAGTGCATAGATACCGACCGCGTAGCAGTTTATAGCGCAAAAGTCAAAGTTATCATGTCCTAACCTAATGAAGCGTAACATAAACTATCGCAAACTAACTCTACCCTGCGTGCCCACACCATTTTTGCTGGCCGCCACAGAGACAAGCAGAATATGATAGAGCACTGTAGAACGCAGAAATGCGGCGCATTGATGTGTGAAGCAGAAAAGTAGAAGATATCCTAACATAAATTAACCCAACTTAACCTAACCAAGTGTTATCTACTCCAACCTAGCGTGCCTTGCCAAATATTGGTGGGCTCCCCATCGTCGACCAGGGAAAATTAGGGGAAGTACAGCGCTGTGGACCATAGAATGGACGTGCATAGCACGAAAATCAGAGATATCCTAACCTAACAGCGGCAAACGTAACCTAAAAAAACGTAACGTAATCCAACCTAACTTCCCGCGGGGACTATTTCTGGAATTCACTGAGCAAAGCAGTGAATAGTGGATAACAGTAGAGCGCTAGGATCCACCGAATAGCAGTGTGTAACACAAGAGTCAAAGCCATTCTTGCCATACGTAACCTAACCTATTCGAACCGAATGTAACCGAACGCACCCTATCGAGCCTCGACAGCTATTGCTGGATTCGTCACTGATGAGCAGAGCAAAGTAGATCAATGAAGAGCGTAGAAATCCTCCGAATGGCAATGAATAGCACAAGAGCCTATGCAACCCCACAGTCACCAACCCGAGCGCAACATAGCTCAGACAAAACGTTCCGAGTCCAATAAAGCTGGCCTCCCATTTTTCCAGCAGAATATACTAAAGGGAAGTAGGGCGCAGAAATCCACCGAAGAGCAGTGTATAGCAAAAAAGTCTAAGCTACCCTGTCCTAGCCTAACCTAACCTAACCTACCCTAACCGAACGTGACATAATCAACCTAAACTTGCCACGACCGCTATTGCCGGCATCGACAAGTATTGCGCGCGTTACCGGGGCCCGCCAACTGGCCACCGCGCCGTGCCCCGAGCTAATGCTTTATAACGGCTTCGCGAAAAAGATGTTATTGTACTTTCTAGCGTCGCAGCCGCAGGGGAACGCGTGTGTAGGTGTTGGCCACGCGGCTTGGAAAAACCTTGCCCTCACCGTTGAAGTATCATGGGACAAGTTGGCCCTACCCTTGCGGGAAGCAGCTCACTTGGCCGTGGCTCCGGGTTGTCTAGCAGCCCGCAGCCTCGTTACCAACGGGGGCCACGTGGAGGCAGAGCTGCCAGCTTTCGTTCGGTCTCAGCAGGATGGCGTATACCGATATGCCTCCACCGTCCCGGTATCCGTCTCTGGATACCGCCTGCGGTGACGGTCACAGGTGCCTTACCTCTCTTCCCTTTCTGTTGTTTTCCTCCGGTGCTCCTCTTGGTCATCCTGCCTGGCCATCTTCTTCGTATGTCCATGTTGGCTGCTTCCTCCTTAGCAACGGTTGGTCCTGTTCCGGTTGGGTCCTGCTTGTGCCAGCCTTGTGCTCCTTCTTGGTCCTCTGCTTCTAATTCCTTCTTCTTCTTCCACACCGCGTCTTCTCCCTCCGCCAACACGATATCAACTTAATGTTGTTCCCTCTATTCTTTCCCGACACTTCTTCTCCTTGGCGGGGAGTACGTCGCGAGCGAATTTCATAAAGTGGCGAAACGCCTTTCTCCACGTGAGGATACGACTTTCGACTGGCTACCAGAATCTGTGGCCGTCGAGTCCTTCTTTCAGTTCGCGCTGGCCTTCACCATAGAGTGGGCACTCCTCTATGATGTGCCTCGGCGTTTCTTCTTCTCCGCAGGCGCACAGTTCCGTGTCGCTGCAGCCAAGGTACTTCAGTTTGCTATTGAAGTCTCCGTGGCCACTGAGGATTTCTTTCTGCGTGCATTCGTGCGCGCATTTCAACCACCAGGTCTATTGGCATTTCGCCAGCTATCACTTGTAGAGCCTCTGTTGAAGTTGTCCGGTATGCTTTTGTGACCTGAAGCAAGGCCATTCTCTGCGATCTCTCGAGGATCTTCTTTGTCTTTAATTTCAGCAGGTCGCTCCAGCCAGCTGCGGCGTACGTGGCGATCGGGACAAAGAGCCCCCTGTACAGGGTGGTTAAGGCTCCACGTCCGAGACCCCAGTTCGCCTTGGCCACCTTTGCCAGGCTGTTGAACATTCTTCTGCACTTGTGCGCTGTCTCCTGCACGTGCTTCTCGATCCTCAGGCCACGCTCAAGATGAACGCCCAGGTACTTGATCGATGGGCGCATCCTGATGCTTTTCCCGTTGATGCGTATTGTTGGTGTTCGTTCGGCGTCGAGCTTCCCCTTCACCAACAGCATCTCCGTCTCCTCGGCCGACAGTGCTGGCCGCTTGCGGCTGCACCAAGTAGAGACCGCCGTGACCGCTGATTGCCCCTCTCGCCGCAGTTCCTCCCGCGAGTTACCACCGACCAGGATTATTATATCGCCCACGTACGCGACCGCTTCGCATTGGGTCTCCTCGGACTCTAGTTGCGCCAGCAAGTCGTCGAAAACTATATTCCATAGGCTGGGGCCTATTATCGACCCATGCGTGTAACCCATTGTTACGAACATCTAGACAGATTCGTGCTTCCCTGTCAGCTGGACACACTTGTCCGTGAAGTAGCTTTGCGTCAGCTTGTACAAGTTGTGCGCGCAGTTTCTTCGCTTCAGTTCGTTGAGCACGTTAGGCCACCACACATTATCGAAGGCACGCGATATGTCGAGTGCAATCGCTAAAATGTAATTCCACTCACTCCTCTCATTTATTGCTCCTCGTAGTTTAACAATTGCGTCCTCTGCCGATTTTCCAGGACGGAATCCGAACTGTCGCTCCGATGACAGTATATGATTGTGGAAGAGTGGGGCCATCCTTTTCGCCATTAGTCGCTCCAATAGCTTGCCAATCATTGAGAGCAAGCATATCGGCCTATACGACTTTGGGCTACTTTTGTCTCTCCTCGGTCCGTCGAGAATCGTATAGACGTTTCCGATTTACCACCTTTTCGGGAAGAATCCCCACTCCAAACAGGCGTTGACGAGATTCAGTAGCTCTTGGTGAATAGAGCTCCATGCTTCCTGAATTACCTCCGACTCCATTCGGTCGGGGCCAGGGCATTTTCCTCCTTTAAGCGGCGCTATCGGGCTGCCCAGTTCCTCGTACCTGAATGTGGGGCTGTCTGCGGTTTCCGGGGCGTTCTTGGAGTCCACTCGGATTGACCGTTGCCCGGGCGTGTCTTTTTCCACGTCGTCATCTGGAACGAGCGCGGTTATCATCGCCTCTGCCGTGGATCGCCAGCTCGAAGTTTCTCCTTGCAGGCTCAAGCGGGCTCTTACCTCCTTCTCAGGCAGCTCCCTTGGGATGTCCTAGACGATCATCCTGGGCATCGTTTGTTTGGGCGTTCTTGCTTTTAGCCCCATGTTCCTGAGCTTGCTCTGAGCCCTTCAGGAGTGGTCGTTTCTACAACGATGCCGTCTCCCTGTGCGCGATGGACCGATTTCACCTGGATCCCCTTTTTCCTGGGGTTCACCAAGGTGAACACTGCCTCCCGAGCTTCTTCACTGGTCCTGATTTCGGCTTCATCCTTTTCCGGCGTGATTATTACCACGTTCCGTGGTGGCTTCACTGCCGTCTCGGGGACTGCCCTACTGGTAATTTTTACCATATCGGCGAATGTTGCTGGTCCCTTCAATGCAGCCTTTTTACCTGCCGATTCGAGGCGCTTTGTCGCCACCAAGGTCTTATTGACGGCGCAGGATAACGCCGTCATCGCCGCCTCTGTTGATGCAAGCCTTTCTTCCTGCTTGCCGCAGAGGAAACTATTCCTCATCGTGAGGGCCTGAACGATCTTGCGCATTTCGAGGAAGCTTTCCATCACCGTTGCGGCGTTCCCTTTCCCGACCTTCTTTGCCGGGTCATGGCAGAAGGCCAGCATCTTCATCTCGATTTCGGCGGCGCGTTTTACCATCTCCGATACGGTGCGCGATGGCTGAATTGCCGGCATTTTCTCGGCTTCCACCTTCTTGATTCTCTGCTCCTCTGGGCGGGGTTCTTCCGGGGCGGCACTCGCCCTGCGCTTATTCGATGGATTTTCCTCTGTGCTGTTACCTGCCTTGCGGCCGGTAAGGGTGGCCGAGACCTTCGCTCGCGTCAACATGACTGTGGGTTATTCCAGGTTCCTACCTGGGCCCGGCGTCATAGGTAATAACCTTGTTTACTTCTTCCTTATTTATATTAATTATTTTACAATTAGTTCTAGGTTTACTTGTCCTTATTCCTCGAAACGACTTTAATTTTAATTTTGATTTCTAATTTTGATTTTAATTTCCATTAACTTTAATATTTGTTTTTACCATTTAATACTCTTAATATTTTTAATATTTAATATATTTGATATTTGCCCTTCGCAATATATTTGGATTTTAATTTTAATTCCAATTTTGATTTTAATTATAACTATAATTCCGTCTTTGGTCTTTACTTGATATTTTTATTTCCTCTTTTCATTTCTTTTGTTATTTTAATTTTAGTTTTAATCTTGAGTTTATATTGATTATTAATATTAATAATTATTGTTACTATTGCTATTGTTAATATTGCGAATGTTGATGTCAATGAATTAGATATTGAGTTTATTAAATTTTTGTTTCTTCTATTTTCTGTATTCCGTGTGTTCGTCCGTGACCAGTCCGCTGCGGATAATGGTATACCCTCGGGTACCGTTAGACCGCTCCGCGGCAGGGGTCGGGTACGCTCGACCGACGCTATGGCTCCGTGCTACGTGGCGTCCAAGATGGCCGCCTGTCAGTATTATATTCTTAAAACTATCCTAATTCCACTTGTGGTTCGCTGATCACGGTGATCTATAGCTCAAAATGAGCACACTGCAAGACTACATAAGCACAATTGGACGGAAGTCACTTCTCTTCCCCGTTCTTGCAAGATCGAAGATCGAGTATCCGGGCGCGTCACCGGCGAGCGGCGGAGACGCCAAAACACCTATCTTCTGCTTTCTCCCTTAAAAATCCTTCCAGCAACACGGAATTCCGGCCACTGGCAGATTTCCACTTAACAATTACTCTGATGTCACCTTCTCGACGAAATCCTGAGATTTAGACACCGAACCTGACTAGGAACGCGGAGCGACGTGAAATCGACCGCACTGCTCAAAGCCAGGTAGGTGACTAAGCTGGCATCGACAACTATTGTTTCTTAAGCTTATCGGCGCCTTTGCGCAGCTTTGCCGTACCTGGTCCATTTCGGATATAGCGGCAGATGTTGGATGCGAATTTAAATCATCATCAAACCAAGAAAATTAACAGGTCCAACCAGCGGAGGAAGTCAACCCGCGCAGGACCCTAGTAGGCTTAAGGAGATCGCCCGGGGAGATATCCGTATTGGCGCATTTCTCTTGGGCCACTTCAGGTCTGGCATGGATATGAGATCCAACCGAAGGTCTCCATGGCCCGTTAGCTGGCATCGTCAGAGCAAATCATAGCACCTTAGAGCATAGTGGAACGCAGAAATCAACCGAACAGCAGTGTACAGCCCTATAGTCTAAGCTATCCTCGCCTAGCTTAACCAAACGTAACATAGCCAAGCGTTATCTATCTCAAACTAACACGCGGAAACCACCGTTGCTGGCCTCCACAGAGCGAAGCAAAGTATATTATAGCACACTAGAGCACAGAAATCCACCGGATGGTTGTTTATAGCGCAAAAGGCATAAGTAACGTATCGCAAACAAACAAATCGTGCAATACCAAACGTAATCAAACTCAACCTAACGTGTCGCCACCGCTGTAGCTGGCCTCCCCAAGCTCGAGCAGATTAGAGTAGAGCACAGCGAAGGGCAGGAATCCAAGGAATATCTGTGTACAGCGCCAAAGTCAAAGCTACATTAATCAGACATTACCTAACCTAGCCCAACCAAACGTAACGTAACTGAAGCTAACGTGCCACGGGCACTATTGCACACATCCCAGGAATCGTGCAGAGTATTGTAGAGCAATGTACAGCGCAGAAATTGACCAAATAGCAGTGTATAGCACAAAATTCAAAGACATCCTAACATAATTTGTCCTAACCTAAGCTAACCTAACGAAACGTAGAATAACTAAACCTAACGAGCCGCGATATATATTTCTGGCCACCCAGAGCCTAGTAGAAGATATTAGAGCACAGTAGAGAGCAGAAATCCGCCAAATAGCAGTGTACAACACAGAAGCCAAAGCCATCCTAACCATACGTTGTCTAACCTAACCTAGCCAAAGGTAACCGTGCAAAGCGTATCGTGCCACGTCCGCTGTTGCTGGTCTGCCAAGAGTCGAGCAGAGCATAGTAGATCAATGAAGAGCGCAGAAATCAACCGAATATCAGTGTATAGCATTAAAGTGAAAACAATCCTCTCTTAACGTAACCAACCGTAACGTGAACGAACGTAACCTAGCTCAACCTAACATGCGCGACCACTATTGCTGGCCTACGCTGGCTCAAGCGGATCAGGTAAGTGGAGAGTAGAACGCGGAAACGCATGGAATCGCAGTGTATATCAGGATCGACTAAGCTACCCAAACGTAACCCAAACAAACTGAACATACCCAAACATAGCATAACTAAACCTAACACGCCGGGACCGCTATTGCTGCCCTCCCCAGAAACAAGCAGAGTGTGGTAATGCACAGTAGAGCTCAGGAATCCATAGGATGGCAGCGCGTAGCACAAATGTCGAAGATTCCCTAACCTAACGCAACACAACCTAACCTAACCATACATGTACTAACTGAACACATCATGCTGCTGCCACTATTGCCGCACTCACGACAGTCGGACAGATTACAGTGGAGCAATGTAGAGTGCACAAATCTACCGAAGAGCAGTGTATGCCACATAAGTCTAAGCTGTCCTAATCTAACCTATACAAACATAACATAACCAAACGTACCCTTACTCAGCCTAACGTGCCGAGACCACTACTCATGGCCTCCTCAAAGCCAAGCAGAACACGCCAGTGTACAGTTGATCACAGATATCCATCGTACAACAGTGTATACTACGTAAGTCGAAGCCATCCTAACATGAACCGAACTAACGTAACCCAACCAAACGTAGTTTAACACTCCATAACGTGCCGAGACCACTATTGCTGGCCTCCACAGAGCCAAGCACAGCATTGTAGAGCAATGTAGTACACTGAAATCGTCAGGATAGCAGTGTATAGCACAAAGGTCAAAGTTATCATTTCCTAACCTATCCAAACGTAACATAACCAAACGTAGCGTAACTCATCCTAACCTGCCAAGACCATTATTACTGCCCTCCCCAGTGCCACGCAGAACGTATCAGGGCAATGTATCGCGCATAAATACGCCCAACAGCAGTTTATACAACGAAAGGTAAAGTTATCCCAACCTTACCGACACTAACATACCCTAACCGAACGTAGCATAAATAAAACTAACGTGCCGAGACCACTATTACTGGCCACCACCGCACCAAGCAGGAAATATTAGAACGCAGTAGAGCGCAGAAATCGGATGACAGCAGTTTGCAGCACAGAAGCCTAAAATATCCTATCCTCACCTCACCAAACATAACATAACCGAACGAGGCATAACTCAACCTGATGTGCCGTTACCACTGCTTCTCACCTCCCCAGAGCCAAGCAGAATATACAAGAGTACAGCAGAGCGCAGAAATCCAACGTGTTGGAGTAAACAGAACAAAGGCCACAGATATCCCCGGAGTCGAGCCGAAAATATTAGGGAACAGTAGAACGCAAAAATCCATAGATTCGCGGTGTGTAGCACAGAAGTTGTAGCTAACGAAAGCTAACCCAGGCAATCGTAACCCTACCAAACGTAGCGAAAATTAACATAACGCGCCGAGACCGCTATTGCTGCGTTCCACAGAGCCTAACAGAGCCTACTTGAGCACAATAGAGCGCGCAAGACCTCCTAATATCAGAGTATCGCACAAAAGTCAAACACATCCTATCATAACATATCCAAACTTAACATAACCAAACGTGACATGACTCAAACTAACGAACCGCGACCACCACTGCTGGCCTCCTCAGAGCCGAACAGAATATAGTGGAGCACTGTCGAGCGCACAGGTCCACCCGAAGACAGTGTATAGCACAAATGCCAAAGCTACAATTACCGAAAATAATCTAACCTAAGCTAACCATACGTAACGTTGTACAACCTAACGTGCAGAGACCAATACTGCTGGCATTCTCAGGGCTAAGCAGAATAAAGGAGGGCGCAGTCGAGCGCAGATACCGTCCGGACAGCTGTGCATAGCACAAAAGACGGGGTACACCTGCCCAACATTAACCTAACCTGGCCCAAAGGAAAGTAATCTAACCGAACCTAACGTGCCGTCGCTAGTGTTGCTGGCATCCCAAGATGCAGTCAGAAAATACTAGAACACAGGATTTCGCAGAAGCAGTGTACCGCATATAGCAGTGTACAGCACAAAATTCCAAACTATCTGATACTAACATCAGAAAACCTAACATAACCGAAAGTAGCAGAGCACAAACTAACGTGCCGAGACCACTATTGTTGGCTTCACAGAGCCAAGCTCGGTATATAAGAGCACAACATAGCACAGAGATCCACCGCATTGCTGTGTACCGCACAAAAGTCAAACATATCCTGACCAAACTTGGTCAAACCTAACCTACCTGAACGTAGTTTGACTCAACACAAAGTGACGAGACAAATATTGCTGGCCTCTCCGGAGAAAATCAGAGCATATTTGAGCACAATAGTCCACAGAAATCCAACGAATAGATAAGCAAGCACAATATAGTAGAGCAAAGTGGGACACAGGAGTCCACCACACAGTTGTGTATAGTACAAAAATCGAAGCTATCCTCACCAAACTTAACCTAAACTAATCAAACCAAACGTAAACTAACTCAAGCTAACGTGGCTCGACCAGCACTGATCGCACCTCGGAGTCGGGCGTAGTATAGTAGAGCAATTTTGAGCGCCGAAATGCACCGAATAGCAGTGTACAGCACAAAAGTCGAAAAAACCGTAATCAAATCTTCCTATCCTAGCCCAAAGATACGTAGCTTAACTAAGCCCATCGCGCCGAGACCGCTATTACTGGCCACCACAGAGCCAAGCAGAGCATATCATATCACACTACAGCGCAGAAACCCTGCGAATTGCAGTGCATAGCACAAAAGCTAAAGTAGCCTATCATAACTTAGCCGAACGTAACACATCCGAACGTAACTCAACTCAGCCTAACATGATGAGATCACTATTGCTGGCCACCACATAGAAAACCAGAATGTGCTAGAGCACAGTAATGCGCAGAGTTCGCCGCATTGTTGTGCAAACCACAAAAGTGGAATGTACCCTAACCTGACCTGACCTAACCTAACATACCCATGCGTTGTGTAACTCAATGTAACGTGATGAGACAAACATTGCTGGAATCCGGAGGGACAAGCAGAACACATTAGGGATCAGTAGAGAGCGGAAATCCACCGAAGAGCAATGTATAGTACAAATGCCAAAGCTACCGTGTCCTAACCTAACATAACGTAACATAACCGAGCGTAATCTAACCCATACTATCGCGCCGAGGATACTACTGTCGGCCTACGCAGAGCCAAGCAGAATGTACTAGATCACAGTAGAGTGCAGGAATCAACCGCATTGCAGTGTATAGCGCATAAGTCAAAAATGTCCTAACTTAATATGACAAAGCCTAACCTAACCAAACGTAGCCTACCTCAATATAGCATTCCGCGATCTCTATTAATAGCCGGCGCGGAGCCGGGCAAAGCATATTAGAGCATATTAGAACGCAGAAATCCGCCCAAGAGCTGTGTACAGCACAAAAGTCAAAGTGGTCTATCCTGGCATAGCCAGACGTAACATAACCAAACGCAACACAACTCAACCTAACATGACGAGGACTCCATTGCTGGCCTCCACAGAGGCAAGCCGCATGTAATAGGGAGCAGGAGTGCGCAGAGATCCGCCGCATGGTAATAATTAGCATAAAAGCCGTAGTAATCCTAGCATAACCTGACCCATGTTAACCCAACCAAGCGTAGCATAGCTCATGAAAACCGTCCTCGACTGCTGCTTCTGGCATACCCGGAGGCAAGCAGAATATAGTAGAGCACTGTAGATCACAGACATTCGCCGAAAAGCAGTGTACATCACGAAAATCAAAGCCATCCTATCCAAATTTTACCAGCCTACCCGAGCGTAATGAAACTTAACTGAAGTTAACGTGCGACGGCCACTAATGCACGCCTTCCCTGGGACGAGCGGAGTGTAGGAGAGCAACGTAGAACGCAGATATCCACCGAGTAGCAGCATATCGCACAAAAGTCATAGAAATCCTGACCAAGCGTTCCTAATCTAACCTAACGATACGAAACCTAACTAAGGCTAACGTGCCGGGACCGCACTTACTGGCCACTGCAGTGGCAAGCGGGTCATATTCGAGCGCAGTAGAGAGCAAGAATCATCCGAAAAGCAGTGCACGGCACAAAAGTATAATATATTCAGTCCGTACCTGGCCAAACGTGACATAAGCAAATGTAGCATAACTCAACCTATCGTGCCCAGAAAAATATTGATGGCGTCCACAGAGCCAAGCAGAGTATTCCAGGGCACACTAGGGCGCAGAAATCCACCGCATTGTTGTGTATAACGGAAAAGGCAGATATACCTTGACTTAACCTGACCAAAACTAACCTATCCAAACGTAGCGTATCTCAACGTAACGTGCCACGGCCACTACTCCTGGCATCCCCATAGTCAAGCAGATTGTTGTAGAACACAGTGGATTACAGATATCCACCGAATAATAGTGTATAGCACGAAAGATAGTGATATCCTTACCGAACTTGTCACAGCCTAACCTAAGCGAACGTAACATAGCTCAACCTAACCTGCCTCTACCACTATTGCTCGCTTCCACAGAGTCGACCAGGTTATTGTAGAGCAATGTAGAGTGCAGAAATCCACCGAATAGCCGTGTACATCGCAAAAGTGGAAGTTATCCTAACCAAACCTGATAGTGCCTAATCAAAACAGACGTAGCGTATCTCAGCATAACGTGCCGCAACCACTGCTGCCGGCGTCGCCGAGCAAAGCAGAATAAGGTAGAGCACTGTAGATCACAGATATCCAACGAATAAAGGTGTACAGCACGAAAGTCAAAGTAATCCTAAACAAACCTTCCGTATCCACCCTAACGAAGCGTAGCTATCTCAATCTAACGAGCCGAGGCAACTATTTCTGGCCACCGCGGAGCCAAGCAGAAAATATTAGAACGCAATAGAACGCAGAACTCGGAGGATAGTAGTGTGCAGCACAGAAGCCTGAGGTATCGTTTCCTAACCCCATCAACATAACCAAATGCGGCGTAACACAGCTTAACGTGCCGAGATCACTATTTCTGGCCTCGCCGGAGCCAAGCAGAGTATAGTAGAGCACAGCAGAGCGCAGAAATCCACCGCATTGCAGTGTACCGCACAAGAGTCAAACATATCCTGACCAAACAAGACCCAACCTAATCTATCCGAACGTAGTTTTACTCAACATACAGTGACGAGAACAATATTGCTGGCCTCTCCGGAGCCAATCAGACCGTATTGGAGCAAAATAGAGAACAGAAATCCACCAAATAGCAGTGAAAGTCACAAAAGACGAAGAAGCATGACCTAACCTAGCCGAACGTAATATAGCTCAAGCTAACTTGACAGTACCACTTTTCCTGCCTTCCACGGAGGGAAGCAGAATGCACTAGAGCAGAGTCGAGCGCAGAAAGCCACCCCATTGCAGTGAATAGCGCAAAAGTCGAAGATATCGTATAACGACGTGAACCAGATTGACCTAACGGAACGAAGCATAGCACATCACATTGTGCCGCGACCACTGCTGTAGGCGCCCAAAAGCAAGCACAATATAGTAGAGCACAGGAGGACACAGGCTACTACGACGTAATAGTGCATGGAATGAAAGTCAAAGCTATCCTCGCCAAACTTAACCTAAAATAATCAAACCGAACGTAAGCTAACTCAAACTAACGTGGCATTAATACCTCTGCTCGCTCCCCAGAGTTGAGCGTAGTATAGTAGAGCAATGTAGTGCTCGGGAATGCTCCGAACGGCAGCGTATAGCTCAAAAGTCGGAGGACCCCTAACCAAATATTCCTAACCTAACCCAAAGATACGTAGCGCACATAAACCTAACGCGCCGAGGCCACTATTACTGGCCACCACAGATCCAATCGGAGCATATTCGAACGCAGAAGAGGGGAGAGATTATACGAATATCAGTGTATAGAACAAAAGTCAGAGTAGCCTATCCTAACCTTGTCGAGCTTAACACACACAAACGAAACATAACTAAACCGGACATGACAAGACCGCTATAGCAGGACTACACTGAGCCAAGCAGAAATACCACAGAACACTAGTGTGCAGAAATCCGCCGGACGACAGTGTGTAGCACGAAGGACAAAGCTATCCTTACCGAACTTAGCCTGACATAGACTAACCACCCGCAACATCACGCAACCTAACCTGCCGAGCCCAATATTGCTGCCATTCCCAGGGCTAAGCAGAAAACGTTAGAATGCAGTAGTTCGCGGAAATGCGCGGATAGCAGTGTATAGCATGAAAGTCTAGAGTGTCCTATCCTAACCTATCCACACGTAACACAAGCGAACGTGGCATAGCTCAGTCTAGCGTGCCGAGACCATTATTACTGGCTGTCGCATGGGCAAGCAGACCATACTAGAGCACACTGGAGCGTAGAAATCCGCCGCATTGCAGTGTATAGCAGAAGAGTCAAACATATCCTTACCCAAATTGATCGAACCTAACCTATACAGACGTTGTATAACTCAACGTAGCGTGACGAAAACCACATTGCCGGCCTCTGCAGAGACGATTAAAGCATATTAGGGCACACTAGATAGCAGAAATCCACCGAACAGCTGTGAAAAACACAAAAGTCAACGTAGCCTATCTTAACCTAGTCAAACGTAGCGTACCCAAACGTACATTAGATCAACCTAACATGAAGAGACAATCATTGCTGGCCTCCACAGAGGCAAGGAGAATGTACTACAGCACTGTAGTGCGCAGAAATCCACGGATAGCAGTTTATAGCACAAAGGTCAAGGCTATCGTATCCTAACCTAACCAAACGTGACATAAACGAACGTATCCTAACACATGCTATCGTGCCGAGGACACTACTGCCTGCCTCCACTGAGTCGAGCGGAGTATATTAGTGCAATGTAGAGCGCACGAATCCACCGTAGAGCAGTGCATAGTACAATAGTTGAAGACACCCTAACATAACCTGACCTATACCTTAATATAGCCAAACGTAGCATAACTCAAAATAACGTGCCCTGAACACAGCTGCTGCCATCCTCGGAGCCAAGTAGAATGCAGCAGAGCACTGAAGATTACAGGATCACACCCAAAAGCAGTATATAGCACGAAAGTCAAAGTCACACTTACCAAACTTAACATGACCTCACCCAACACAACGTGCCAAGGCCTCTATTGCTCCACTTCCCAGAGTCGAGCAGCGAATAGTAGAGTAACGTAGAGCGCATAGATCCACCGAATAGCAGCGTGTAGCACAAAAGACGGAGAAAACCTAACCAGTCCTTCCTAAACTAGGCTAACGTGACGTAGCTTGACTCAACCTGACGTGCCGGAGCAACTACTTCTGGCCACCACAGAGCCAAGCCGAACACATTAGAGCCCAGTGGAGGGTAGGGAACCACCAACTGGCAGAGTATGGCACAAAAGTGTAAGCAATTCTTTCCTAACATGTCCAAACGTGTCATAAGCAAACGTAGCCTAACTAAAACAAACGCGCCGGGACCAAAATTGCTGGCCTCCCCAGAGCCAAGCAGAATATACCGGAGCACAGCACAGCGCAGAAGTCCACCGAATAGCAGTGCACAGCACAAAAATTAAAGCTATCCTTAAGGAACTAAGCCGTACACGTACCTCACCGAACGTAACTTGACACATCGTGACGTGCAGAGGCCACTATTGCCGGCTTTCCCAGAGTCAAGCAGAAAGCATTAGAGCACTGTATGGCACAGCAATCAAACCAATGGCAGACCAAGGCACTAAAGTCAAAGTTATCCCCTCCGAACCTAGTCAGTGGTAACATAATCAAGCGCAACCTAACTCAACATATCGCGCCGCGACCGCTATTGCTGGCCATCACATAGTCTATCAGGACACATTAGAGGAGAGTAGAGCTCAGAAATTCATAGAATCGCAGTGTATATCAGAAAAGTCAAAGCTAACCAAGCCTCACCCGGTCAAACACAGCATAACCAAACATTGCTTATCTCAACTTAACGTGCCTATACCCTTATTGCTGCCCCCCAGAGCTAAGCAGGTCATACTAGGGCACAGTAGAGCGCAGATATCCACCGAATAGCGGTGTGCATCGCGAAATCTAAATATACCCTGACTAAACATAGCCAGACCCAACCTAAACGAACGTAACCTGATTCGACATAACGTGCAGAGGCCACGATTGCTGGCCTCCCCGGAGCCAAGCAGGTCACACTAGATCAGTTTAGGGCGCAGAAATCCCCCTAAGGGCAGGCTATAGCACTGAGGTCTAGGGTACCTCTCCTAAACTAACCAATCGTAAGGTAACCAAACGTAACCTATCTCAATATAACGGGCCGCGACCACTATTGCTGGCCTACCCAAAGTCAAGCGGAACACGTTAGTAGAGAGTAGGACGCAGAAATCCGTAAGACTGCAGTGTATATCTGAAAATTCGAAGTAAACCAAACCAAACCCAAACAAACAGAACATTACCAAACATAGCCTGACACAACTTTACGCGCGGAGACCGCTATTGTTGCCCCCCCCCCAAACAGAGCCAAACAGGTCTCACTAGATCACAGTAGAGCGCGGAAATTCACCGAAAGGCTGTGTACAGCACAAAGGTTAAAGCCACCCCGATCAAACTGGGCCTGACAGAACCGAAACGAACGTAAACCGCCACATCGTGATGTGCAGACGCCACTGTTGCTGGCCACCCTCGAGCCAAGCAGAATGTAGTAGAGCACAGTAGATCACAGGAATCCAACGAACAGCTATGTAAAGACAGAAGTCAAAGCTGCGCCTCCTAACCTAGCCAAACGCAACATATACAAACGAAACCTACCCCACCTAACGTGCCGAGACCACTTTTGCTGGCATCTCCAGGGCCAAGCTGAACATATTAGGGAACATTAGAGCGCAGAAATTTACCGAATATCAGTGAAGAGCACTTAGGTAAGAGTAACATATCCCAACCTAGCCAAACGTAGCGGCACGAAACGGAGCATGACTCAACCCAACGTGGCCTGACCACTCTTGGTGTCCTCCACAGATACGAGCAGAAGGTACTAGGGTACAGTAGAGCTTAGATATCCACTGTATCGCAGTGAATGGCACAAAGGCCGTAGATATCCTCTTCCAACCTGATCTAACCTAACCTAACCAAACATAGCATAACTCAACATGACGTTACGCGGCCACTGCTCCTGGCCGCCCAAAAGCCAAGCAGAGTGCAGTAGAGCGCGGCAGATCACAAGAACCCAAGGAATATCAGTGTGAAGCACAAATGTCAAAGTAGCCAATCCTAACCTAGCCGAACGTGACGTATGCAAACGTAACCTTACTAAACCTAACATGACGAGGCAGCTATTGTTGACCACCACAGGAACAAGTAGACTGCACTAGAACACAGCAGATAGCAAAAATCCTCCGCATTGCAGTTAATAGCAGAAAGGTGGAAGATACCCTGGCGTAACCTGACTTAACCTAACCTAACCAAACGTAGCGTTACACAACAGAGCGTGCCGCGACCTCTGCTGCGGCCCTCCGCAGAGGCAAGCAGAACTCAGTCGATCACAGCAGATCATAGGAACCCGCCGTATGATAGTGTATTGCTCGAAAGTCTGTGCCATTCTGGCCAACAAAAGACTAACATGAACTAATCAAACGTAGCCTAACTCAACATAACATGCCGCGGCTGTTTCTTGACACCGCAGGGCCAAGTAGAATATACTAGGGCAGAGTCGATTGCAGAAATCCTGCGAAAAGCTGTGTACTGCACGAAAGTCGCAGATAATCTGACCGAGCTCGACACAACCTAACCTAACCAAACGTAACACAAGGCAACCTAACGAACAGCATTGCTGGCCTCGGCAGGGCGAAGCAGCATGTACTAGAGCAGGGCAGAACGCAGAAATGCAGCACACAGCAGTGAATAGCACAGAAGCCGTAGACATCGTAGCATAACCTGTCCTCACCTAACCTAACCAAACGTAGAACAAAGAAACGTAACTAGCAAAGACCTCTGTTGCCGGCCTCCCCATCGCCAAGTAGTGTAATTTAGAAGAGTGCAGAGCGCGGAGGACCATAGAATGGCTGTGCATATAGCACGAAAGTCAAAGACACCCTTTCCTTACCCAAACATACCTAACATAACCAAGCGAAGACTAATTCAAACTAATGCACCACGGTCACCATTTCTGGCATTCCCAGATCAAAGCAAGGTATTCTAGATCGCAGTAGAGCGCGGAAATCCACAGAATAGCAGTGTATTGCACAAAAGACAGAGCTGTCCTCTCCTAACCTAACCAAATGTAAAACAAGCGGACGTTACGAAGCCCAACCTGACGTGCCACGACCGCTTTTGCTGGCATTACATGAGCTAAGCAGAGTACAGAAGGGCAATGTAGGGCGCAGAAATCTTCCGAATTGCTGTGTATAGCACAGAAGTCGAAGCTATCCCGTCCTTACCTAACAAAACCTCACCTAACCAAGCGTAATCTGACGCAATCGTACGTGCGCCACCACTATTGCTGGCGCCCCAAGTGCCAAGCGGAACATATTACAGGACAGTAGGGGGCAGAAATCCTTAGACTCGGAGTGTACAACAGAAAAGACGAAGATATCCAAACCTAACCCAAAAGAACATGACCTAATCTAATATGACCTAACTCAACCATACGTGCCACGACCGCTTTTGCAAGCACTCCCGGAATAGAGCAAGGTACAGTAGAGCAATGAAGGGCGCAGGAATTCAAAAAACAGCAGTCTAGAGCTCAAAAGTCAAAGCTATCCTTTCCTAATATATCCAAGCGTAATGTAGTTAAATGTATCTTAACTAAACCGGTCGTGCGGCGACCAGTATTGCTGACTTCCACAGTGCCAAGCAGAGAATATTAGAGGAGAGAGGAGCGCAGAGATTCGCAGAATCGTAGTGTATAACAGAAAAGTCGTAGCTATGCGAAGATAACCTATGCCGACATAACGTAACGAAACGAATCCTATCGCAACTCAATGTGCCGAGAACACAATTACTGGCTTCCCGAGGGCCAAGCAGCACATACTAGAGCACAGTAGAGCGCAGAAGCCAACCGCATTCCAGTGTACAGCACAGAAGTGGAAGCTACCCTAACCTAACCCAGACAAGGCTAACCAAGCCAAACGGAGCTTAACTGAACCTAGAACACCGCGGTCACTATTTTCGGCCTCTGCAGGGAAAATCGGAGCACGCTTGATCAGAGTAGGGCGCCGAAATCCACCGAATAGCAGTGTGCAGCACAGAAGTCAAAGCTACCCTATCCTATCCCGAACGAACATAACCTGACCAAACGTTGCATAATTAAGCCTGACGTGCCGATACCGCTATTGCTGTGCTTTCCAGAGCCAAGCTGAACATTTTATCGCACAGTAGAGTGCAGAAATCGGCCGCAAAGTAGTGTATAGCACAAAAGTTGAAGCTACCCTCTCCTAACCTAGCCAACCGCAACACACCCAAACATAACCTAACAAGACCCAAGGACCAGCGAACATTATTGCTGGCCTCCCCACAGTCGAGCATAGTAGAGTAGAGCACTGTAGGTCGCAGAATGCCACCGATCAGCAGTCTATGCCAAGAAAGTCAAAGCTATCCGAACCTAACACAAACAAGCATTCCCTAACCAAAAGCAGGATAACAAAACCTAATGAGCTCGCACCTGTATTGCTGGCCACCCGAGAGTCAAGCAGGACATACTAGATCACAGTAGAGCGAGGAAATTCACCGAAAGGCTGTGTGCAGCACACATGTTAATGCTACCCCGACCAAACTGGACCTGGCAGAACCGAAACGAACGTAAACTGACACATCGTGACGTTCAGACCCCACTATTCCTGGCCTTCCCAGAGCCAAGCTGAGAGCATGAGAATACTGAATTGCACAGGGATCAAACTAATGGCAGACTGTGGCACTAAAGTCAAAGCCATCCTCTTCTAACCTAGCCAGTGTTGACATAGCCAAGCGCAAACTTACTCAACATAACGCGAATTGACCGTTATTGCTGTCCATTCCGGAGTCAAGCAGAGCACGTTAGTGGAGAGTGGGGCGCAGAAGTCCATAGAATCGCAGTGTATATCAGAAAAGCATAAGCTATCCAAACCTAACCGAAACCAACGGAACATACCCAAACATGACCTAAGTCAACCTAATGTGCCGAGACCGCGAATGCTGCCATCCCCACATCCAAGCAGGATATACTAGAGCACAGTGCAGCGCAGAAATACCCCCTATATCAGTATACAGAATATGAGTTGATGCCATCCTGACAAATCATATCCTAGCTCAACCCACCGGACGTAACCTGACTCAACGTAACACGCAGTGACCACTGTTGCTGGACTTCCCAGAGCAAAGCCGAAAGTATTAGAGCACTGTATTGAGCAGAAATCCAACTAATAGCAGATTATAGAACTACGGTCGAAGCTATCCTATCCTAACATATCCAACAGTAACACAACCAAACGTATCCCAGGTCAACCTAAATAGCCGCGGCCGCTATTACTCGCTTCCACAGAACCAAGCAGCGCACATTAGTGGTGTGTATAACGCAGAAATCCTTAGAAACGCAGTGTATATCAGAAAAGTCAAAGACACAACAGCCCAACCAAGACCAACAGAACATATCCGAACAGAGCATTTGTCAAACCTACGCGACGATACCGATATTGATGCTCTCCCCAGAGACAAGCAGGACACACTAGAGCGCAGTGGGGCGCAGAAATCCACACAATAGCAGTGTACAGCACAAAAGTTGACGCCACCATTACCAAACGTAACCTAACACAGCCTAAACGAACGTAACCTGTCTCATCGTGACGTGCCTAGACCACCATTGCTGTCCTTGTCAGAGCCAAGCTGAAAGCATTAGAGCACTCTGTGGCACAGGAATCATACTAATGGTAGACTCTTGAACTAAAGTCAAAGTTATCCTCTCCTAATCTAGCCAGATGTAACATAACCAAGCGCAAACTAACTCGACATATCGCGCCGCGACCGCTATTGATGGCAATCCCGGAGTCCAGCAGAACACACTGGTGGAGGGTAGAGTGCAGAAATCCATAGAACCGCAGTGTATATCGGAAAATTCAAAGCTATCCAAACCTAACCCATACCAGCAGAACATTGACAAACATAGCATAACTCAACCTAACGTGCCGAGACAGCCATTGCTGCCCTTTCCAGAGGCAAGCAGGTCATACTAGAGCACAGAAGAGTGCAGAGATCCACCGAATAGCAGTGTACAGCACAAAAGGTATAGCTACCCTGGCCAAGCATGGCCTGAACCCAGAGCCATGCAGAATATACCACAGCACAGTAGAGCGCATATATCCACCGCAATGAAGTGTATAGCACAGAAGTCAAACATGTACTAACCTAACCTGACATAACCTAACATATACAAACGTAGTGTAACTCAACGTAACGTGTTGAGGCATATATTGCAGGAGCCACAGAGCCACGCAGAATATATTAAAGAACAGTAGAAAGCAGAAATCCACCGAATAGCAAGGTATAGCACAATAGTCACGGCTATCGCATCCTAACTTAAGCAAACGTAACATCCCCAAACGTAACCTAGCTCAACATAACATGACGAGACCACTGTTGCTGGACACCGCAGAGCAAAGCAGAACATATTGGAGCACAGTGGAGGGTGGAAATCCACCGAATAGCAGTGTATGACACAAACGTCTAAACAACCCTGTCCGAATCTCACCAAACGTGGCATAAACAGACGCATGGCAGCTGAACCTATCGTACCGGGACCGCTATTTCTTTCCACGCTGGTGCCAAGCAGAAGGTATTAGAGCACAGTAGAGCGCATAGACCCACGGCGTAACAGTGTACAGCACAAAAGTCAAACATCCCGACCTAAGCTGACCTAACCTAACCAAACCGAACGTAGTGTAACATAACGTAGCGTGACGAGACCACTATTACTTGCCTCCACGGAGCCAAGCAGAAGATATCAGAGCACAGTAGATGGCAGGAATCCACCCAATAGCAGTGTATGGCATAAAAGTCTCAACTACCCTGTCCGAACCTCACCAAACGTGGCATAAACAGACGTATCGTAAATCAACCTAACGTGCTGAGACAGCTATTTCTTGCCACCCTTGTGCCAAGCACAAAATACTAGAGCACAGTAGAGCGCACAGAACCGCGGCATTGCAGTGTATAGCACATAAGTCAAAAATACCCTAACCTAACATCACCCAACCTAACCTAACCGAACATAGTCTAACTCAACATAACGTGACGCGACCGCTATTGATGGAAACTGTGTAGCCAAGCAAAACATATTTGAGCACATTAGAGCGCAGGCATCCAACGAATAGCAGTATACAGCACAAAAGTCAATGAAGTGTATCCTAATCTATCCAAACGTAACGTGTCTATACGTAACATAAGCCAACCGAAAATGATGAGACCACTATTGCTGGTCTACACGGCGCCAAGCAGAACGTACTAGAGCTCCGTAGAACGCAGATATCCACCTCACTGCAGTGCAAAGCACAAAAGTGGAACATACCCTAACCTAACCTGACATAGCCTGACCTACCCGAACGTTGTGTAACTAACCACAGCGTGACGAGGCTAATATTTCTGGCCTACCCATATCCAGGCAGAACGTGTTATGACAGTAGAAAGCTGAAATCCTCCGAACAGCAGTGTATAGCACAAAAGTCAAGGCTGTCGTGTACTGACCTAGGTAAAGGTAACATAATCATACGTAACTTTACGCAACCCAACCCGCCGAGACCGCTATTGCTGGCCTCGCCAGAGCCAAGCTGAATATACTAGAGCAGAGTAGAGCACTGATATCCGCCAGATTCCACTGTATAGCTTAAAGTCAAAGCCAATCCCATCCTAACATTAATAATCGTAACACAACCAAACGTATCATATCTCAACATAAAGCACTGCGACCACTATTTCTGGTCTCCCCAGAACCAAGCAGAATATCCTGAAGCACAGTAGAGCGCAGAAGTCAACCGCCTTGCAGCGCAAAGCACAAAAGTGAAAGATGCCCTAGCCTGGCCAGGCCTAACCTGACCTATAAAAACGATGAGTAACTCAACCTAAGGCGCCGTGATCACGATTGCTGGCCACAACAGATCCGATCAGAATACAGCAGAGCACAGTACAACGCAAAAATGCGCCGCACTACAGTCTAACGCATAAATGGCAAAGACACACCAACACAACCTGTCCTACCCCAGCCTAACGCCACGTAGCCTTACAAAACATAACGTGCTGATACCACTATTGCTTCCTTTCCCAGAGCCGGGGTGATCATATTAGAGCGCACCAGAGTGCAGGAATCCGCCGAATGGCGGTGCATAGCTCAATGGTGAAAGCTATCCTCTCCTAAACTAATAGATTGTAACCTAAACGAATGTGACAAAGCTCAACCTAACGTGCCTAGACAACTACTGCTAGCCTCCCCATCGCCAAGCAGAACATATTAGAGGAGAGTGGAGCGCAGTAGTCAATAGGATGGCTGTGTATAGCAGAAAGGTCAAAGTTATCAGCACCTAACCAATGCGAACGTAACATACCCAAACGTAGCCTTATACATGCTAACGTGCCGAGACCATTATTACTGTCCTCCCTAGGGTAGAGTAGAGTATAGCAGAGCTATGTAGAGCCTAGAAATCCTCCGAATAGCAGTGTATAATGCTGACGTCGCAGTTTCGCAATCCTAACGTTACAAAACGAAACAAAGCCAGACGAACGTAGCACAGCCTAACGCTCTTACACTACGATTGCTGACCTTACGAGTGTAGAGCAGGGTGCAGTAGAGCAACTTGGAGGGCAGGAATCCACCGATTAGCAGCGTATAGTACAAAAGACGAAGCTACCCTCTCCTAACGTTACAAAACTTACCATGACCATACATAAAATAACGCAGCCTAACGTGCCGCGGCCAATTCTTCTGACCCCCACATTTCCAAGCAGAGGAAATGATATCACAAGAAATCGCAGAATTCCACCGAATAGGAGTACATAGCACAAATGTCAAAGCAATCCTAACCAAGCCATGCATATCTCAACATATACAAACGTAGAATAAATAAACTTAACGAGCCGAGACCTCTATTGCTGGCATTGACACAGCCCAGCAGGACATTACTGCACAGTAGAGGACAGAAATCCACCGAACAGCAGTGTATAGCACAAAAGCAAGAGGCGTCCCAGCAAAACCTAACCTAACCTTACATGACCAAGCGTTATCTAACACATCCTCTCGAGCCACGACCGCCATTGCTGGCCTCCCGTGGTCGAGTAGGGTATAGAGGAGCTATGTAGTGCGCAAACATCCGCCGAATAGCAGTGTATAGCACAAAAATCAAAATTACCCTACTCTATCCTAGCCAAACTTAACAAAACTAAACGAATCTGAACACAACCTAACATGCATAGGCCACTATTGCTGGCCTCCCCATCGCCAAGCGGCACATATTAGAGGAAAGTGGGGGCCGAAGTCAATAGAATGGCAGTGTGTAGCAGAAAGGTGAGGGCTATCGAAAGCTAACCCATGCTAGCGTAACATAGCCAATCGTGACAAAACTCAACCAAACGTGCCGCCACCAATATTTCTGGCCTCCACAGAGAAAAGCAGGACATACTAGAGGAAAGTAAGGCGCAGAAATCCATAGAATCGCAGTGTACAAGAGAAAAGTCAAAAATATCCACTCCCAACCCAAACTAACGTAACCTAACCTAACGTAGCCAAGCTCAACGGATCCTGTCGCGACCACCATTTCCGGCCTCCCCAATGTCTAGCAGATTAGAGTAGTGCTCAGTAAATGCAGCGGATAGCCGTGTATACCGCAAAAGTCTAAGTAGCCTATCCTAACCTAGCCAAACGTAATATATCCATACGTAACTGATATTCAACAAGTTTGACGGGACAACCACTGCTGGCCTCCACAGATCCAGGCAGAATGTACTAGGGCACAGTAGAGCGCAGAAATCCAGCGCATTGCAGTGCAAAGCACAAAAGTGAAGGATACCCTAAACTAACCTGACCTAACCTTACCTATCTAAACGTAGTTTAACTCAATATAACGTGATGAGACAAATATTTCTGGGATCCCCAGATTCAAACCGATCATTTTAAAGTACAGTTGAAAGCAGATAGATGTCAAGGCTGCGGCAAACCTAGACTAACCAAACATAGCCTAACTCAGTATAACCTGCCGCGAACTCCATTAATGGCCTCCTTGGGTCCAAGCAAAGCATGTTAGAACACATTAGAGCGCAGAAACCCGACGAATAGCAGTCTATAACGCAAAAGTTAGAGTAACCTGTCCTAAGCTAGCCAAACGTAACGCATACAAACATAACATAAATATAATGGACACGATGGAACCATAACTTCTTGCCTCCACAGAGACAAGCAGAATGCACTTTAGCATTGCAGTGAATAACACAAGAGCCGAAGATATCCTAACCTAACCTTACCTAACCTTACCTTATCAAACGCAGAATAGCTCAACGTAACGTGCCGAGAACACTGCTTCTGGCCTCCACAGAGTCAAGCAGAATGTTGTAGAGCTGAGTAGATCACAGATATCCGCCGAATAACACAATATGGCACGAATGTCAGAGCTGCCTTAGACAATCATTGCCAAACCTAACTTGACCAATCATAACATAGCTCAAACTAACTTGCCACGGCTACTACTTCCAGCCTCACCAGAGTAGAGCGGAGTATAGTAGAGGAATGTACAGCGAGAAAATGCACCGAATATCAGTGCATACCGCAAAGGTCAAAGAAATCCTGACCAAACCTTCCTTACCTGACCCAAAGAACCGTAATATAGCTCAATCTAACATGCCGCGACCACTACTGAAGGCCTCTCCAGAGCCGGCAGAGTAAACTAGAACACAGTAGAGCGCAGAAATTCACTGCATTGCAGTGTATGGCCATAAAGTCAAAGATATCCAAACCTTACCTGACCTAACGTAACCAAACCAGTCGTAGCACATCTCAACGTATTTTTCTGCCCCTCCAGAGGCAAACGCAACATGCTAGAGCATACTAGAGCGCACAAATCCACCGAAAATCAGTGTATTGCACATAAGTCAAAGCAACCCTAGCCTAATATATACAACCATAACGTAGCCAAGCGTAGCATAACTAATCCTAACGGACAGCGACCACTATTGCTGGCCACCCTAGAGCCAAGCAGAAAATACTGGAACACCGTAGAGCGCGGAAATCCGTGGATAGCAGTGAACAGCTCAAAAATATAACATACTCCAGTCCAAACTGACCGATCCAAGCCTATCCATACGTAGTGTAGCTCAACATATTGTGGCGAGGCCAATGTTGCTGGCCTACCCAGAGCAAGGCAGCGCACGCTAGAGCATTGAAGAGCCGAGAAATCCACACAGTAGCAGTGTATAGCGCAAAAGTCAATGCAAGGCCCTCATTGCCATACCAATCGTAACGTAACGAAAACTAACATGACTCAGTCTAACGTTACGCGACCACTATTGCTAGACTCCCCAGAGTAGAGCGGAGTATAGTAGAGCAATGTGGAGCGTAGAAATCTATCGAGTAGCAGTGCATAGCACAAAAGTCGAAGCTACCCTCTTCTAACCAATCCAAATGCAATAAGACCAAACGAAACTTCACCGAACGTGAAGTGCCGAGGCAATTATCACCAGAATCCCCAGCGCCAAGCAGAATACACTAGAGCACAGTAGAGCGCAGAAATCCACCGAATAACAGTGTATACCGCGAAAGACAAAGCTATCTGAACCAAACTTTGCATAACCTGTCATAACCAAACATAACCTAGCTCAAGCTAGCTTGCCACGACCACGAATACTCGACTCCCCAGAGTCGTGCTGAATATAGTAGAGCAATGTAGAGTACAGAAATTCACGGAAGTGCAGTGTATAGCACAAAAGTCGAAGAAGTCCTAACCAAGGCTACCTAGCCTACCATAAGGAACGTAACATAGCTCAACCCAACGATCCGAGACCTCCATTAGTGACCACCGCTGTGCCGAGCAGAACGTATTAGATAGCAGTAGAGCGCAGATGTCAACCGAATAGCGATGAAGGGCACAAAAGCTTAAGCAATTCTCTCCTAACCAAACCAAACGTAACATACAAGGACGTAGCGTAGCCTAATCTAACGTGCCGAGACCACGATTGCCGGCCTCCTCAGATGAAAGCAGAATATACTAGAGCACCGCGGAGCGCAGAAATCCACCGCACTGCAGTGTATAGCACAGGGTCAGACGTAACCTTATCTAACTTGACCCTACCTAATCTATTGAAAAGTAGAGTAATTAAGCATGACGGTACGAGACCAATACTTTTGGCCACCGCAGAGCCAAGCAGAGCATACTAGGGCGCATAAGAGCGCAGAAATTCACCGAATAGCAGCGAGTAGCACAAAAGTCAAAGCAATCCTATCCTAATGTATCCAATCTTGAAATAGCCATTCGTAGCACTACACAAACTTACGCACGGCGACGACAATTGCTGGTCTCCCCACAGTCGAGCAGAACTTTCTGGAGGACAGTAGAGCGCAGGAATTAATGGAATCGCAGTGTATGGCACAAAAGTCATATGTGTCAAAACCTAACCCAAGCGAACAGAACCAAACCAGGCGGAGCCTACCCCGACATAACGTGCCGCGACCACTACTGGTGGCCTCCCCAGGGACAAGCAGAATATAGTAGAGCACCGACGAGCGCAGAAATCCACCGAACAACAGTTTGTAGCGCGATAGTCAAAGATATCCCTACCGAAATTAACCTAACCTAACCAATCCGAACATAACCTAACTAAGCCTAACGTGCCGTGACCGCTATTGCTGGTCTCCCCGGAGCCATGAATGGAATATTAAAATACAGTAGAGCGCGGATATCAGTGGATAGCGGAGTAAAGCACAAAAGTCTAAACTGCCCTATCCTAGCCTCAACACACGTAACACAACTGAAAGTAGCATATCTCAGCCTAACGTGCCGAGACCACTACTGCAGCCCCCTCCCAGTGCCAAGCAGAACATGCTAGAGCGCAACAGAGAGCAGAAGTCGACCGCATTTTTGTGTACAGTGCAAAAGTGAGACATACACCGACCAAACATATCCTAAGCGGACCTATCCAAACGTAGTGTAGCTCAATATATACTTACGATACAAACGTTTCAGGCTTCTGTAGAGCCAAGCAGAGCATATTAGTGCTAATTGGAGAGCAGAAATCCGCCGAATAGTAGTGCTTAGCGCAAAAGTCAAAGCAATCCTGTCCTGACATATACAATCTTAACATAACCAAACGTAACATAACTAAATCTAGCGCTCCGCAAACAGTATGGCTGGCATCCCCAGAGTCGAGCAGAACATATTAGAGGACAGTAGAGCGCCGAAATCCATAGAATCGCGGTGTATAGCCCAACGGTGATAGCTACACAAACTCTACCCAAGTAACCATAGCCCAACCAAGCGTAGCCCAACTCAACATAACGTTCCGAGGCCACAATTTCTGCGCCCCACAGAGCCAAGCAGAACATACTAGAGCACACTAGAGGGCCGAAGTCCAGCTAATAGCAGTGTACATCACAATAGTCAAAGCTACCCTATCCTTATATATCCAAACTTAACATAACCAAACGTAGCCTAATACGACATAACGTGCCGCGACCACTATTCCTGTCATCCGCAAAGCCATGCAGAAAATACTAGAGCACAGTAGAGCGCAGAAATTAACCTCATTGAAGTGCAAATCACAAAAGAGGATGGTGCCCTATCCTAACCTGACCTAACCTACCCCATTTGAAGGTAGTGTAACTCAACATAACGTTATGAAGCATATATTGCAGGACTCGCCAGAGCCAAGCAGAATATACTAGAGCACTGCGGAAAGCAGAAATCCACTGAATAGCAATGCACAGCTCAATAGTCCTGGCTACCGCATCCTAACCATTCCAAACGTAGCGTAACCGATCGTAACGTAACACATATTAACGTTCCGAGGACTCTATCGCAGGCCTTCCCAGAGCCAAGCAGAATATACCAGAGCATAGCACAGCGCAAAAACTCAGCGCGTTGCCGTGCATACCAAAAAAGTCGTTGGTACCCATACCTTACCTGCCCTAATCTAACACAACCAATCGTTGCGCAGCTCAACGCATCGTGCCGAGACCACTATTGCTGCGCTACCCAGAGCCAGGCGGAACGAACTAGAGGACACTAGAAGGCAGAAGCCCAACGAATTGCAGTGTATAGCACAATATTCAAAGCTATCCTGTCCTGATATATCCAGTCTTAACATAGGCAAACGTAGCATATATCAAACTAACGTATCGCGACCGCTATTGCTGGCCTCCACAGAGTCGAGCAGAATGTACTAGAGCACCGTAGAGCTCAGAAATCCACCGCATTGCAGTGAACGGCACAGAAGCCGAAGATGCCCTAACCCAACCTGTCATAACCTAACAGAAGCAGTCGTAGCTTAAATCAACATAACGTGTCGCGACCACTGCTTCCGCCCTCCACAGGTTATATTAGGGCATAGCAAACCACAGAAACCCACCATATAGCCGTGTATGGCACGAAAGCCAAAGCTACACTAATTAAACTTAACATAACCTAAACTGATCGAACGTAGCCTAACATAACCTAACGTGCCACGAGCACAACTACGCGCTTCCCCAGTGTCGAGCTGATGGTAGTAGAGCAGTGTGATGCGTAGAAGTCGGCCGAATAGTAGTGTACAACGCAAAGGCTCATGAAATCCTAACCAAGACTTCCTAACCCAAACTAACGGAACGAAACCTATTTCAAAATAACGTACCGAGACCACCATTACTGTCAACTAAAGGGTCAAGCAGGACATATTAGACCGCAGTAGTTGGCAAAGGCCAACCAAATAGCAGTGTATGGCGTAAAAGTCTAATATACACTATCACTGCCTGACCAAACGTAACAAAAGCGAACCCAACGTAACACAACGTACCGTGCTGCGACCACTTCTGCGGGTATCAGCGGATACAAGCAGAATATAGTAGAACACTGTATGTCGCAGAAATCTACCGAAAAGTGGTGTATAGCACGAAAGGCAAAATAGCATATCCTAACCCAACCAAACGTAACATACCCACACGTAGTCTAACTCACACTAACATGAAGAAGCCACTACTGATGCCATCGCCAGAGTCAAGCAGAATATACCAGTGCACAGCAGAGTGCGGAAACCCGCGGATAGCTGTGTATAGCACATAAATTTATGCTATCACGTCATGACCTCACCGAACGTAATAAATCCAAGCGTAACATAACGCAACCTAACGACCCGATGCCACTGCCGCTGGTCTCCCCAGGTCCAAGCAGAACATACTAGACCACAGCAGGGCGCAGAAGTCCACGTCATTGCAGTGTAGAGCACAAAAGTCTAACATATCCTGAGCTAGCTTTGCCTAACCTAACCTACCGAAACGAAGTGTAGCACAACATAACGAGACGAGACCAATATTGCTGGCCTCCAGAGGTCCAGGAAGAAAATGCTAGGTCACAGAACAGCGCGGAAGCCGTCGGAATAGCAGTGCATAGCACAAAATTTAATGCCAATCTGTCCCTACCAAACCAATCTTGACATAACCAAACGCAACCTAACTCACAGTAACATGCCGCAATCACTGTTGCTGGCCTCCACAGTGCCAAGCAGAATATACTGTAGGAGAGCAGAGCACAGAGATCTATATATACGCAGCGTAGGGCGGAAAAGTCAAAGCAAACCAAACCTGACCCAAATCAACGTAACCAAACCTAATGCAGCCCAACGAATCATAACGTCCCGCTGCACTGTTCCGGGGATCCACAGGGCAAAGCAGAATAGAGTAGGGCCCAATAGGTCCATGAAATCCACCGAGAAACAGTGTATACCACAAAAGTCGAAGGTAACCTATCCTACACTAGCCAAACGTAACGCGGCCGTACGTAGCATAACTCAAGCTAATGTGCCGACACCACAGTTGCTGGTGCAGCAGAACCAAGCAGAGTATGCTAGAGCACAGTATAGCGCAGAAGACCTCCGCAATGCTGTGCATAGTTCAAAAGTGAACGATATCCAAAGATTGCCTGTCCCAAACTAACCTAGCCAAACGCAGCATAACTCAAAATATTGTACCAGCACCACCTATGCAGGATCCCAGGGCCAAGCAGACCATATTAGAGCCATGTAGAGCGTAGGAATCCACCAAGTAGCAGTATATGACAAAGGTGAAAGCTATCCCATCCTAACATAATAAAACGTAACATAACCGAACGTAACCAGACACACGTAACGTGCCGAGACCTCTGTTGCTGGACCCTCGAAAGCCGAGCAGAATATACTAGAGCGTAGCAGAGCGCAGTAATCCATCGCATTGCAGTGTACAGCAGAAAAGTCATGCATAACCTGACCAAACTTGACCAAACCTAACTAATTCATACATAGTGTAACTCAGCAAAACGTGACGAGACCAATATTGCTGGCATCCCAAAAGCCAAGCAGAGCATACTAGAGCACATTAGAGTGCAGAAATCCACCGAATGGAAGTCAGTGGCACAAAAGTCAAAGTAGCATGTCCTATCGTAGCCAAACGTAACATATCGAAGCGTAGCCTATTACAAACTAACACGGCGATACCACTATTGTTGGCCTCCACAGAGACAAGCAGAGTGTACTACAGAACAGTAGAGTGCAGAAACCCATGGCATAGCGGTGTATTGCACAAAAGCCAAAGATAACCTAACCCAACCAGACAAAACCTAACCCAACCAAACGAAGTCTAACACAAAATCACACGCCGCGACCGCTATTCAAGGTCTTCGCAGAGCATATTAGGGCATATTAGGGCGCAGAAATCCACCAAAGAGCAGGGTACAGCATAAAAGTCGTAGTAGCATGACAACACAGTCAAACATAACTTAACCCAACTGGAGATGACGAGACCACTATTGCTGGCCTCCACAGAGACAAGCCGAAAGTACTAGGGAGCAGCAGTGCGCAGATATCCACCGCATGGTATTGAACTGCACAGGAGTTGAAGACATCCTAACCTCACCTGACACAGCAGACCATAACGTAACTGATCCTAACGTGCCACGGCCACTATTGCTCACCACCACAGGGTCGAGCGGGGTATCGTAGAGCTGTGTAGAGCGCAGTGGTCGACCGAAGAGAAGTGTGTAGCACAAACGACGATGGTAACCTAACATAGTATGACCAAGCCTAACCTAACCTAACGTAGCATTGCTCGACGTAACGTGCCGCGGCAGCTGCTGCTTGCCTCGCCAGAGCCAGGCAGAACGTTGTACAGCACAATACGTCACAGGAGCCCTCTGGATAATAGTGAAAAGCAGGATAGTCGAAGGCATCCTAAGCAATCATAACTTATCCTAACCTAACCGAACGCACGTAACTCAAACTCACGTGTCACGACCACTGTCGCTCGCATCGCCAGGGTCGAGAAGTGTATAGTAGAGCAATGTAGAGCGCCGAAATCCACCGAATAGCAGTGTATAGCACAAAAGTCAAAGAAACCATAACGAAGCCTTCCTAACCTAACAAAACGATACGTAGCGTAACGCAACCTATCGTCCCGAGACCAATGTTACTGGCCACTACACAGCCAAGCAGAGCACATTGGAGCACAGTAGAGAGCAGAAATCGCCGCATTGCAGTCAATAGCACGGAAGCCGTAGTCATCCCCACCTAACCTGACCTAAACTAACCTAACCCAACGCAGCATAACAGAATATGACGTGCCACGGCCACTACTCCTTGACTTCCAGAGCAACGCAGAATGTAGTAGAGCACCGTATATCACAGAAACCTACAGAAAAACTGTGTATCGCACGATAGTCGGTGCTATTCTAGCATAACTTGGCCTAACCTAACATGTCCGAGCGCAAACTAACTGACGAGCCACGACAACTGTCGCTCGCCTCCCAGAGTCGAGCAGAGAATAGTAGAGCAATATATAGCGCAGATATCCATCGAACAGCAGTGTATATCGCAGAAGTCGAAGGTACGACAACCCAAAATGTCCTAAACTAACCTAACCAACCGTAGCATAACTCAACATAACGTGCCGCGACCACTGCTGCTGTCATCCGCGGAGACAAGCAGAATATAATAGAGCACCGTTGATCACAGGAATCCACCCAAAAGCAGTGCATAGCGCGAAAGAAAGTGTAGGCTATCCAAACCTACCCAAACGTAACATATACAAACGTAGCCTAACACAACGTAACATGACGAAACCATTACTTTTGGCATCCCCAGAGCCAAGCAGAGGAGATTAGAGCACATCAGGGCGCAGAAATCCACCGAACGGCAGTGAATGTCACAGAAGATAAAGTAGTCTATCCCAACCTAGCCAAACTTAATGGATCCGAACTTAACCTAACTCAAACTATCATGACGATGCCACAATTGCTTGCCTCCACAGATACAAGCAGAATGTACTACAGCACAGTAGAGCGCAGAAATCCATTTCATTGAGGTGTACAGCACAAGAGTCAAAGATACCCTAAACAAACCTGAACCATCGTAACCTAGCCAAAAGAGGCCAAACTCAACATAACATGCCGCGATCGATGTTGATGGCCCTCGTTGTGCCAAGCAGAGCACTCCAGAGCACATCAGGGCGCAGAAATCCACCGAACATCAGATTATAGCAGGAAAGTCGAAGCTATCATAACCAAACTTAACCTAACCTAACCTAATCAATCATCACGGAACTAAACGTAACGTGTCACGAACGCTATTGCTCGCTTCCCCTGTGTCAGGCAGAACATAGTAGAGCAGAGTGGAGCGCATAAATCCTCTAGGTAACAATTTACGGCAAGAAAGTCAAAGCTACGCTCTCCTAACTTACACAAGTGTAACGTCACATAGCGTAACGTAACTTAACACATAGTGCCGCGATCGCTGTTGCTGGCGTCCACGGAGTAAAGCGGAAAGAACAAGAGAAGAGTTGAGCGCAATAATACATTGAATCGCAGTGAATAGCAGAAAAGTCAAAGCAATCCAATCCTAACCAACACACACGTAGCCCAACCAGACGTAACAAAAGCTCTACCTAACGTGCCGCGACCACTATTGCTGGTCTCGTCAGGGCCAAGTAGAATATGGTAGAGCTCAGCATAGCGCTGAAATTCATGGAATAACAGTGTAGATTTCGGAAGTCAAAGCTATCCCAGCCAAACCTTACGTAACGTAACCAAACCAATCCGAACATGACATAACCTAACATAACCTAACCACAGCTGCTGGATTCCACATAGCCCAGCAGAAAATATTGGCACGCAGAAGGGCGCAGCAATCCACCGAATAGCAGTGCATAGCACGAATTCATAGCGATCATATCCTAACCAAACCAAACGTGACGAAACCACACTAAACATATCTCAACCTAACGTGCCAAGGCGGCCATCGCTGGCCTTCCCAGTGCCAAGCAGGACATACTAGTACCGTGTAGAGCGCAGAAAGCCTCCGAATAGCAGTGTACAGCACAGAAGTCAAGCTACCCTATCCTAGCCATACCAATCGTAACACAGCCAAACGTAGCTTAACTATACCTAACGTACCACGATAACTACTGCTGGCCTCCCGAGAGCTCTGCAGGTCATAGTTCAGGTGAGTAATGCTCAGAAATTCGTAGAATCGCGGTGTACAGCAGAAAGGTCAAAGTTGCCCGGACCTAACCCAAGCTAACGTAACCTAACCAAAATTAACCTAACCCAACGAACGGGCCGCGAACACAATTTCTGGCTTCGCGAGGGGCAAGCAGAATATAGTAAAGCTCAGAAGAGCGCTGAAATCCTGCGAAAAATATTGTACGGTGCGAAAGTCAAATCTGCCCTATGAAAACATAACATAACCTAACACTACCAAACGTACCCTAACAAAGCCTAACGTGCCGCGACCACTGTTGCTGGTATCCGTAGGGCCAAGCAGAATATAGTGGAGCAAAGTAGAATGCAGAAATGTCCCGAATAACTGTGTATGGCACGAAAGACGAAGCCAACCTATCCCAACCTTACCAAACTTAGCGTAAGCAAATGTAGCATGTCTCCATCTATCGTCCCGCGACCAGTATTGCTGTCATCCCCAGAGCCGAGCATAACAGAGTAGGGAACAGTAGTGCTCTGAAATCCATAGAATCTCTGTGTATAGCAGAAAAGTCGAAGCCATCCAGACCTGACCGAAACAAACGGAACACAACCAAACGTAGCCTGACACAACATAACGTGCCGCGACCGCTATTGCTGCCCACTCCAGAGCCAGGCAGGAATTACTAGAGCATAGTAGAGCGAAGAAATCCACTGAACATAATCGTACAGCATAGAAGTTAAAGCTCACTTAACCAAACTTAGCATAACACAACATAACCAAACATTGCCTCACTCAACGCAACATGCCGCGGCCGCGATAGCTGGCCTCCCCGGAGCCAAGCAGAACACATTAGTGCAGATTAGAACGGAGAAATGGACGGAATCGCAGTGTGTGTCGGAACATTAATGCTACCACAACCTAACCCAAACCAACAGAACATAATCAAACATAGCGTAACTCAACCTAACGTGCCAAGACCGCTATTGCTGCCCTCCCCAGAGGGAAGCAGGGCATACTAGAGCACAGTGGAGCGCAGTAATCCACCGATCAGCTGCGTACAACACAAAAATTTAAGCTATCCTTGCCGAACTTAGCCTATCCCAACATAAACGAACGTTGCGTGACAGTACATCACGTGCCAAGATCACTATTGCTGGCTTTCCCAGCGCCAAGCTGAAAACATTAGAGCACTGTAGGGCGCAGGGATCCACCTAATACCGGACTACAGCACTAAAGTCAAAGATGTCCTCTTCTAACCTAACCAAGCGCAACATAAGTAAATGTAACATAACGCACTCTAACGTGTCGCGAACACTATTGCTGGCATCCTCAGAGCCATGCAGAATATACTAGATAACAGCAGAGCCCAGAAATCCAGCGCATAGCAGTGTTGAGAACAAAAAGCTAAGATACATCATCCTAACATAACCTAACGTAGCATAGCCAGACGCAGCTTAACTCAACCTAACGTGCGGAGACCTCTGTTACTCTCCTCTCCGTAGCCAAGCAGAATGTACTAGATAACAGTAGAGCACAGAAATCCAACGCATTGCATTGTATTACGCAAGGGTCAAAGATATCCAAACCTAACATGACCTTACCTAACCTAACCAAACGTTGACTAACACAACATAACGTGCCGAGTCCAATATTGCTGTCCTTCCCATAGACAAGCAGAAAATATTAGAGAACAACTGAACGCAGAAGCCCGCCGAATGGTAGTGGATAGCAGAGGTGTCAAAGATATTCTAACCAGAAGTTACCTAACCTATGAGAACCAAACGTAGTCTAACACAATGTGTCGTTCCGAGTCCACCATTGCTGGCGTCCACAGAGCCGAATAGAGCATGTCAGAGCACGACAGAGCGCAGGAATCCACGGAATAGCTTTGTAAAACACAAACGGCGAATACAACCTATCATGACCTAGCCAAGCGCAACACAAGCAAACGTAACATGTCTATACCTGACATGTTGAGGCCAGTATTTATGGCATCTCCAGATACGGGAAGTGAATAGCAGAGTAGTGTAGGGCGCAAAAATCCACCGAATAGCAGTGTACACCACAAAAGTCAAAGCTAACCACTCCCAACCTGACCGAACGAAACGTAACCAAGCGTAACGTAACACAACCTGACGAGCCGACACTTCTATTGCTGCACTCCGGAGAGCCAAGCGGATCATATTAGAGGAGAGTAGGTCGCAGAAATCCATGGAACTGCCGTTTACAGCACAAAGGTCAATGCTACCCCAACATAGCCTAAGAAAGCGTAGCACACCGTACGTAACGTATCACAAACTAGCGCGCCGAAGCCACTACGGCTGTCCTCCACAGGGCCTAGCAGAGCATAGTAGTGCACAGTAGAGCGCAGAAATCCGCCGAATGGCCGTGTATAGCACAAAATTCAAGGTTATCCTATCACTATCTAATCTAACCTAACGCAACCGAGCGTTGCCTAACTCAACATAACGTGCCGCGACAACTGCTGCTGGCCCCCCAGTTTCATGCAGGATATAGTGCAACGTAGTGGACCACAGAAGTGCTCAGAATATCGCAGTACAGCGCGAGAGAAATAGCCATCCTGACCAAACATAGCCAACCTAATCTAACCGAACGTAACATGACACAACCTAACATGCAACGACTACCACTGCCGGCCTCCCCTGGGACGAGCTGATTACAGTAGAGAAATGCACAGCGCAGAAATCTACCGTACTGCAATGTGCAGCACAAAAGTCAAAGAAATTCTAACCTAGCCTTCCGAACCAAGCCCAACCAACCCCACCCAAACGTAACATAACTCTATCTAACGTGCCGAAACCACTATTGCTGGCCTCCCCAGAGAACGGCGGTAATTATTAGAGCGCTGTAGATCACAGAAATCCACAGAATAGCGGTGTACAGCACGATAGTCTAGGCTATCCCAACCAAACTTAACAATTCCTTCCAAACCAAACGTTGCACAACTCAAAATAACGGGCCACCACCGCTATTGCTGCCCTCCCCAGAACCGAGCAGATTATAGTAGAGCAATGTAGATGGCAGAAATCGGCCGAACAGCAACTTATAGCACAAAAGACAAGGAAACTCTAACCAAGCCTACATAACATAACCAAACCAAACGTAACCAAACGTAACCTAACGTGCGGTGACCACTATTACTGGTGTTCGCAAAGACAAGCAGAACGTGTTACAGCACAGTAGAGCGCAGGCAACCGACCGATAGCAGCGCACAGTACAAAAGTAGAAACTATCATATAGTGACGTAGCCAAACGTAACATAACCAAACGTAACATAGCTCAATGTAACGGCCCGAGATCGCCATAGCTGCCCCCGTCCCCCAGAGACGAAAAGAATATGTTGGAGCACAGCAGGTAGCATGAATTTATCGAAGACATGTGTGTGGCACAAGAGTCAACGCTTCCGTATCATAACCTCACCAAACCTAGCATAACAATACCAAACACAACACAAACGAACGTGCCGAGACCACTACTTCTGGCCTCCACAGAGACAAGCAGAATATATTAGAACACAGGAGAGCGCAGAAATCCACCAAATAGCAGCGTATGGAACCAATGTCTAAGCTGTCCTATCCTAATCAGCCAAACGTAGCATAGCCAAACGTAGCCTGACGTTATCCGTCGTAGCGAGATCAATATTGCTGGGCTCCCAAGAGCCAAGCTGAGCATACTATAGCACATTAGAGCACAGAAATCCACCGCATTGCATTGTACAGCAAAATAGTCGAAGTTATCCGAACGTAAAATGACCTAACATAACTTAAGCGACCGTAGCAGGTCTGAACGTAACGCTCGGTTTCCACTGCTTCTGTCCTCCGCAGAGACAAGCAGAAAGTAGAAGAGCACAGTCGACCGCAGGAATCCACCGGATTACAGTGTACAGCACGAATGACACTGCAATCCCATCCAAACGTAACCTAACGTAACCTAACCGTACTTAACATAACTGAACCTAACGTGCCGAGACCACTAATGCTGACCTCCCAGAGCCGCGCAGTGTGTAGTAGAGAACAGTGGAGTGCAGGAATCCACCGAGAAGCAGTGCACAGCACAAAATTCAAGGCTACCAGGTCCTGACAAAACCGACCGTAAGGTAACCGAACGTAACATAATTCAACCTATCATGCCGCCACCACTGTTGCTGTCCTCCCCAGATACGAGCGGAACATACTACAGGAGAGTGTATCGCAGACATCCACTGAATCGCAGTTTGCAGCTGAAAAGTCAATACCACCTATACCAAACCCAAACAAACATGACCTAGTTAACGTGGCGTAACAAAAAACTACGTGCCACGACCACTGTTGCTGGCCTCGACATGGCCAACCTGGTTATATCAGAGAGCTGTAGGTTTCAGAAATCCACCGAATAACAGTGTATATCATGGAAGACAAAGCAATAACCATAGAACTTAACATAACGTAACCTAACCAAGCGTAACATAACACAACCTTACGTCCCGTGACTACAATTTCTGGCTTGCCGCAGGCAAGCAGAAAATATTACAGCACCGCAGAGCGCAGGAATCCACCGATTGGCAGTGTATATCACAAAACTCAAAGCTACAATAGTTTAACCCATCCAAACGTGGCATAACCGAACGGTACTTTAATCAACCTAACGTGCGGCGACCACCATTGCCCTCCTCCACAGAGCCGAACGGTGCATATTACAGTAGAGTTGAGCGCAGATATCCATGGAATAACGGTGTATATCACAGAAGTCGAAGCTACCCTAGTTTAACCCAAGACAACCTAACCTAACAGAACGCAATCTAAAAGCCTAACGTGCAGCGACCATTATAGCTGACCTCCACTGAGCCAAACAGGGCATACAAGAGGAGTGTAGAGCGCAGAATTCCATAGAACCACAGTGTATAGCAGAAAAGTCGAATCAATCCAAACCTAAGCAAAGCTAACGTACCATAGCCTAACGAATCCTATCTCAAACGTATCCGTCGAGACCACTATTACTGACTTCCCCAAGGCCAAGTAGAACATACTAGAGCACAGTAGGGCGCAGAAGTCTACCTCATTACAGTGTACAGAGCCGAAGTCATAGATATCCTGACCTAACCCAGACATACCTAACCAAGCCAGACGAAACGTAACCCAACCTATCGCGCCGCGGCCACAATTTTTGGCCTGGCCAGAGCAAAGCAGAGCATGCTTAATCACAGTAGTACGTAGAATTGCACCGAATAGCAGTGAAAAGCACAAATGTCGATGCTGCCCTATCCTAACCTAACCGAGCATAGCAAAACCAAACGTAACCTACCTCCACCTAACCGCCATAAACCAATATTGCTGACATCCCCAAAGCCAAAGCAGAGTAAACTAGAGCACAGTAGATCACAGAAATCCGCGGCGTTGCTGTGTACCGAATAGCAGTGTATATCACAAAAGGCAGAGCCGTCATAACCAAACCTAACTCAACCTATAGTGCCATGACCACTATTGCTGGCGACCTCAGTGTCGAGCAGAGCGTAGTAGAGCAATGTAGAGCGCAGGAATCCCCCGAATACCGGTGTATAGCGCAAAAGTCAGAGTTATCCTATCCTAACGTATCCAAACGTAACATAACCAAGCGCAAGAAAATCCAAACGAACGTGCCTAGACCACTATTGCTGGCCTCCCCAGTTCCAAGCGGAACATGCCGGAGCACAGTAAATGGCAGGAATCCAACAAGCATCAGTGTATACCGCGATAGTCAAAACAATGCAAACCTAACCCAAACTAACATAACCAAACCAAACGTAGCATAACCAAACCTTACCTGCCGAGACCACAATTGCTGGAAACCCCTGCGCCAATCAGAATACACTAGGTCACAGCAGATTGCAGAGAGCTACCGTATTGCAGCTCATAGCACAAAAGTCTAATATATCACAATCTAACGCGACATAACCTGACCTAACCAAATGTAGACTAGCAAAGCTTGCCCAGTCGAGACAACCATTTTTGGAATCCTCTGTTACAAGCAAAACGTATTCGGGCACAGTAGAGAGCAGGAATCCGCCGAAATGCAGTGCATAGCGCAAAAGTCAAAGCTAGCCCCTCCTAAACTAACCAATCGTAACACACCCAAGCGTAACATAGCTGAATAGAGGATAGCTTTGTCTTTAGAGATATTGTCCGTTCTTAGGTGGATTTCTGTACCCTACAGTGCTCTGATATCTTCAGCGTGGCTGGCAGCAACAGCTGTTACCGTACTTTGGGTTGTGTTCGGATATGTTTTTGTATGTTCTGTTTGTTTGTGTTAGTTTTGGGTTGATTTGACTTTTCTGATACGCACTGCATTTCTATAGACGTCTACGTTCTTCTCTCCGGTAATGTGTTCTGGACGGCTCTGGGGAAGACCAGCAATAGCGGTCGCGGCACGTTAGGTTGAGTTATGTTACGTTTGGTTGTGTTACGGTTGGTAAAGTTAGGAGACGATAGCCATGACTTTGGTGCAATATTCTGCTATCAAGTGGACATCTGCGACCTGCAGCGCTCTAAAATTTTCATCTTGTATCTGGGAAGGTCAGCAATAGTGGTCTCGGCACGTTATGTTAAATCAGGTTACGTACCGTTATGTTGGGTTAGGCAAAGTTTTGGAAGGACAGCTTTAACTTGTGTGATGTACACTGCTATTCGGATGACTTCTGCGCTCTACTGTGCCCCAGTATATCCTGCTTGGCCCTAGGAGGGCAGCGATAGAGGTGTGTGAACGTTAGGTTGAGTTTGGCTATGTTTGGCTATGTTCTGTTTGTCTGGGTTAGGTATGGTTATCTTTGACTTTTCCGATATACACTACGAATCTATGGATATTTGGTTTCTTCTCACCACTAATTTGTTCTGCTCGACTCTGTGGAGGCCAGCAGTATTGGCCGCCACACGTTAGGTTCAGTTAGGTTACGATTGGTTAGGATAGGAGAACATAGCTATGACTTTAGCCTATAGTCTGCTATTAGATGGATTTCAGCGCCCTACAGTGCTCTAGTATGCCCTTCTTGCCTCTGAGGATGGCAAAAATAGCGGGCTCGGCATGTTAGGTTAAGTCGGCTAAGTTTGTCCTTGTTCTGTTAGTTCAGGTTAGGTTTGGGTAACTCTCGAATTTCTGATATGCACTGCAATTCTCTGTACTTCTGTGTCCTACGTGCCCTGCTTGGCTCTGGGGGACCAGCTGTTGTGATCGCGGTACATAACGCTGAGTAAGGTTACGTTTGGTTATGTTACGTTTGGTTAGGTTCGGAGTGGATGGCGTTGACTTTAGTGCAACATTCTGCTATTAGGTCGATATCTGCTCCCTACAGTGCTTTAATGATTTCAGCTTGGATCTGGGAAGAACAGCAATATCGGCCGCGGCACTTTACGTTCAGAGAGGTTACGTTCGGTAAGGTTGGTTTATGCTATGTTTGGTCGGGATAGCTTTAACTTTTGTGCTATACACTGCTTCCCGATGGATTCCTGTGCCCTACAGGCGTTTAGAATACCCTGCTTGGTTCTGCGGAGGCCAGAAATAGTGGTCGCGGCAAGTCATGTTATGTTAGGATACGTTCGGTTATGCCACGATTGTCTAGTTTAGGAGAAGGTAGCTATGGCATTAGTGCTATACCTTGCTGCTAGGCAGATTTCTGTGCCCTACAGTGCTCTAATTATTTCATCTTGTCTCCGGCAAGACCAGCAAAAGTGGTCTCTTCTCGATAGGATGAGTCACGTTACGCTCTGTTAAGTAGGGTCAGGCTAAGTTTTGTCAGGATAGCATTAACTTTTGTGCAGTACACTGCCACTCGGTGGATTTCAGCTCTCTACTTTACTCTAGTATGTCCACCTTGGCTCTTTGTGCGGCAACAATGGAGGTCTCGGCACGTTAGTTTGGCATATGTTACCTTTGGCAAGGATAGGAGATGATAGCTTTGACTTCAGTGCTATGGTCTGCTATTAGGTGAATTTCTGCTCTCTACAGTGCTTTAATATTTTCAGCTTGGCTCTGCGAATGCCAGCAATGGTGGCCTCTGCACGTTATGTTGTGACAGGTTACGCTCGGTTAGGTTTCGTGAGGCTAGGTTTGGTCAGGATTCCTTTATCATTTGTGCTGTACACGGCCATTCGGTAGATTTGTGCGCTCTACTGTTCTCTTATATGTCCAGCTTGGCTCTGGCTAGGGCAACAATAGTGGTCTCGGCACGTTAGGTTGGGATATGTTGCGCTTGGTTATGTTGGGAGGTAATTGCTTTGACTTTAATGCTATAATCTGCTATAAGGTGGATTTCCGCGCCCTACAGTGCTCTAAGGCTTTCAGCTTGTCACCGTGAAGGCCAGCAATAGTGGGATCTGCACGTTACGTTGAGGCAGGTTACGTTCGGTTAGGTTGGGTTAGGCAATGTTTGGCCGCGATATAATTAACTTATGCGCTGTACGCTGCATTTCGTTGGATTCCTGCGCTCCACGGTGCTCTATCTGTCCTGCTTGGCTATGGGGTGGGCATTAATAGCTGTCTCGGCACGTTAGGTGGTGTCAGGCAATGTTCGGTTATGTTACGTTGGTTCGGGTTAGGCTTGTGTAGCTTTGACTTTTCTTATGTACACTGCGATTATATGGATTTCTAGGTACCACTCTCAACTATCGTGCAATGCTTGACGCTTGGGAGACCGTCAATAGAGGTCGCGGCACGTTAGGTTGGGTCATGTTTCGTTTGGTTATTTTACGTATGGCTATGTTAGGAGAGGATAGTTACGACTTTAGTGCTATTGTAAGCTATTTGATGGATTTCTGCGACATACAGTGTGCTAATGCTTTCAGCGTGGCTCTGGCAGGGCCAGCAAGGGTGGTCCCGGCAAGTTAAGGTGAGTCAATTTACGTACGTTTATGCTGGGTTAGGCAATGTTTGGTCAGGGTAGCACTAACTTTTGCGCTGTACGCTGCTATTCGGTGGGTTTCTGCGCTGTGCTGTGCTCTTGTGTGCTCTGCTTGGCTCTGTGGTGGCCGCTGATAGTGGTCTCGTCACGTTAGTTTGAGTTAGGTTACGATTGGTTAGGTTTGGTTAGGCTACGTTTGGTTAACATAGCTTCTACTTTCTTGCGATACACTGCTATTCGGTCTATTTCTGTTATATACTCTGCTCTATTACATTCTGCTTGTCTCTATGGAGGCCAGCAGTACTGGTCTCGTCATATTAGGTTGAGGAAGGCTACGATTGGGTATGTAATATTTGGCTTCGTTAGTACATGCTACTTCGACCTTCTTGCTGCAAACGGCTTTCCGTCGGCTTTCTGTGATCTACTGTGCTGTACTTTATTCTGCTAGGCTATGGGGAGGCCTTCAACTGTGGTCGCGGCACGTTTTATTCGGTTAAGCTTTGTTTGGTCAGGTTAGGTTATGCCAGGTTAGGTTAGGATGTCCTGGTCTCATGTGCTCTACTCTGCTTTTCGGCGGACTTCCGCTCTCTACATTGCTCTACTATACTCTGCTCGACTCTGTGCAGGCGAGCAATAGCGTCTGCAGCAATTTAGGTTGCGCTGGGACACGTTTGGTTCGATTAGGTTAGGCTAAGTTTGGTTAGGGTAGCTTCGACTTTCGTGCTATTCACTGCTATTCGGTGGATTTCTGTGCACTTATGTGCCATAGTATGCTCTGCTTGGCTCTGTGATGGCCAGAGATATTGGTCTCGTACCGTCATGCTCAATTACACTACGTTTGGATAGATTAGGTAGGGTCGGGGTAGGTTAGGTTACGTCTGACCTTGTGCTATACACTGCAGTGAGGTGGATTTCTGCGCTCCGCGGTGCTCTAGTATATTCTGCTTGGATCTGAGGAGGCCGGCAATCGTTGTATCGGAACATTAGGTTGGGTTATGCTACGTTTGGGTGTGTTACGTTTTGTTAGGTTAGGAGAGAGTGGCTTAGGCTTTTGGACCGTTCATCGCTATTCGGTGGATGTCACCGCTCTACTGCTATCTAATACGTTCTGCACTGTTCTTGAGAGGCCAGAAATAGTGGTCTCGGCGCGTTGGGATGCGTTATACTACGCCTGCTAATGACACGTTTGGCTATGTTAGTAAACAGTAGCTTAGACTTTTGTGCCATACACTGCTTTTCGGTGTATTTTTGCCATCTACCAAGTGCTCTAATATTTTCTGCTTGTCTCTGGGCAGGCGAGAAGTAGTGGTCTCGGCACATTAGGTTGAGACATGTTACGTTTAGATCGGTTAGGTTGTGTTAAGCTTGGTCAGGTTATCTTCTACTTTCGTGCTGTGCACTGTTATTCGGAGGACTTCTGCGCTCGCCTTGGCTCTTCTATATTCTGCTTGGCCCTGGGGAGGTGAGCGACATGGGTCGCGGCACGTTGCGCTGTGTTAGGCTACGTTTGGAAGGGTTACGTTAGCTAGGGTTGGGTATGGATATCTATCACTTTTGTGCTATACACCGCGATTCTATTGATTTCTGCGCTCTACTATCCTGTAATATATTCTGCAAGATTCCGGGGATGCCAGCTATATTGATCGCGGTACGTTAGGTTTAGGTATGTAACGATTTGTTACGTTAAGGTTTTATATACCAGAACATGTTTGCTATGACTTTTGTGCTATACTCTGCTATTCGGTGCATTTCAGCTAGCTCGTGCTCTATAGTATGTTCTGCTTGGCTCTGGGGTAGACAACAATAGTGGTTTCGTCATGCAAGGTTCAGATAGGTTGCGTTCGGTTATGTTACGTTCGGCTAAGTTAGGATAGGCTACTTTGTCTTTTATGCTATACACTGCTATTTGGACGACTTCTGCGCTCTAGCCTGATCTAATATCCTCTGCTTGGCTCTGTGGTGCCCAGTAATAGTTGTCTCGGCACGGTAGGTCGATTTAGGTTACCTATCGTTGGGATAGGTTAGGAATGTTTGTTTTGGGTTTCTTGTCTTTTGTGATATACATTGCCATTCGGCGCCTTTCCGCGCTCTGCATAGCTCTGCTATACTCCGCTAGAACCTAGAGGGTCGAGCAGCAGTAGTCGTGTCACGTCAGTTTGAGTTAGGTTACGTATGGTTTCATTACGTTATGTTAAGGTTGATCAGGGTAGCTTTGACTTTCGTAACACACACTCTTATGTGGTGGGTTCTGGTGATGTGCTGTGCCCTACTATATTCTCCTTGGCTTTGAGGTCACCTGCAGCAGCGGTCGCGGCACGTTACGTTAAGGTATGCTACGTTCCGTTTGTTCAGGTTAGGTCAGGTTGGGCTAGTGTACCTTCGTCTCTTGTGCTTTTCACGAAAATGCGGTCGATTTCTGCGCAATACTGTGCTTTAGTACCTTGTGCTTCTTTCCGTGGATACCAGCAATATAGATATCGCCACGTTAGGTTCAGCTAAGTTACGTTTGGGTATGTTTTGTTTGGCTGGGATAGGATAGGCTACTTCTACTTTTGTGCCTTACACAGCTATTCAGTGGATTATTGTGCCCTACTGTGCTCTACTGCATTCTGCTTTGCTCTGGGGAGGCCAGCAATATAGGTCTCGTCACGACATATTGAGTTTGTGTAGGTAAGGTTAGGACATATCAGGTCGGGGTATGTTTGACTTTTGTGCTCTACACTGCAGTGCGACGGATTTCTGAGCTCTGCTGAGCTCTAGTATGATCTGCGCGGCCGTGAAGTGGCCAGCAGTGCTGTTCTCGGCACGTTAGGATGAGTTATGCTACGTTTGGTTATGTTACATTTGGTGATGGTAGGATAGGATAATTTTGACTTTTGTGCTATGCACTGCTATCGGCGCGTTTCAGCGCCCTATGAACTTCTAACGTTCTCTGCCTGCCTCCGGCGAGGCCAGCAACAGTGGTCCGTGCGCGTTAGTCTGGGATAGGCTTCGTTTGCTTATGAAACGTCTGGTTTTGCTAGGAGGGAGTATCTTAGACCTTTGTGCCATACCCTGCTATTCGTTGGATGCCTCTGCTCTAATGTGCCCTGATATGTTCTGCCTGTCTCTGGGGGGCCAGTAGTTGTGCTCTCGGCACGCTTGGTTGAGTCATGTTGCGTTTCGTGGGTTAGGTTAGGAAGGATTTTCCAGTGTTTCATTGACCTTTGTGCTGTACACTGCTATTCGGTGGGCTTCTGCGATCTGCTGTGCTACAACACGGCCTGCTTTGCACTGTGGAGTTCAGCAATAGCGGTCTAGGCACGTTAGGTTGTGTCATGTTACGTTTGTTTATGTTTGGTTAGGTCCGGTTTGGTTAGGATGGCTTAGACTTTTGTGGTATACACTGCTATTCGGCGGACTTTTGTGCTCTACTGTGCTCCAGTATATTCTGCTTGGCTATGGGGTGGCCAGAAATAGTGGCCGCAGCGCGTTAGGTTTAGTTAGAGTACGTTCTGCTTGCGTTAAATTTTGTGTGGTTAGGATAGGACAGCCTAGACTTTCGTGCTATACGCCGCAATTGGGAGGATTTCTATGCCCTACAAGGATCTACTACGCTCTGCTCCACACTCTGAATGCCAGCAATAGTGGCCGAGGCATGTTAGGCTGTGTTAGGATACTTTCGGTTGGGTTATGTTACGCTGCTTTAAGCCCGGAATGCTTTGACTTTCGTGCTGTAAGCTGTTATTAGGTGGAATTTTGATGTCTACTGTGCTCTACTATGCTCTACTTGAATCTGGGGAGCACAGCGATGGTGGTCGTGGCACGTTACCTTGAGTTATGTTACGATTGGCATTGTTACCATTTGTTAGGCTATGAAACGACGGCTTTAACTTCTGAGCTATACACTGCAATTCAGAGTAATTCTGCGCTCTGCGGTGCTCTAATAAGCTCTGCTTTGCTCTGGGGATCTCAGTAACAGCGGTCTAGGCAGGTTAGTCTCTGTCAGGTTACGGCTGGTTTTGTCAAGCTTGGTTATGGTATGCAACCGTGGCTAAGACTTTTTTGTTACACACTGCTATTCGGCGGATTTCAGTGCTCTACAGTGCTCCAGTGTGATCAGCTTGGCACTGGGAAGCCGAGTAATAGTGGTCTCGGCAAGTTACAATGAGTTATGTTACGCTCGGTTGGGTTATGGTATCTAGGGTTATGTCTGGATAACTTTGACATTCGTGGTATACACTGCTATTCGATGGATATCTGCTCTCCACTGTGCTCTACTGTAATCACTTCGACCCTGGGGATGCCATCAATAGTCGTCGCGGCGCTATAGGGTGAATAGTTTCGTTTGCTATGTTACGCTTGGATAGGTTAGGAGAGGATAGCAATGACCTTTGTGGTATACACCGCTATTCGGTGGATTCCTGCGATCCATATTGCCCTAATTTACTCTGTCCGACTCTGGGGAGGCCAGCAACAGTGGTCTCGGCACGTTAGTTTGATTTATGCTACGTTCGGTTAGGGTATGTTTGTCTAGGTTAGGTTTGGAAAAAATTGCCTTTCGTTGTATAAACTGCTGTACGGTGTACTTATGCGCGATACATTGTCCTAATACGTTCTGCATGGCACTGGGGAGGGCAGCAATAGTGGTCTCGGCAGGTTAGCATGAGCTATGTTACGTTTGGTTATGTTACGTTTGGATAGGTTAGGGAAGGGTAACTTTGACCTTTGTGCTATATACTGTTATCCTGTCAATTTCAGCGTACTACATTTCTTTGGAATGCTCAGCTTGGCTCTGTGGAGGCCAGCAATGGTGGTCTCGGCAAATTAGGTTGGGTTAGGCAACGTTTGGTTAGGTTATGGTGGTCAGGGTTAGGCTAGGATTGCTTTGACTTGTGTGGTACACACTGATGTCCTGTGGATTTCCGCACTATACTGTTTTCTAGTATGATCCGCCTGGCCTTGTCGATGCCAGCCATAGTGGTCCCTGCACCTAAATTTGAGATATATTACGTATGGTTATGTTACGTTTGGTTAGGTTAGGAAATGGTAATTTTGACTTTTGTGCTATACACCGCCATTCGGTGGATTCCTGCGTTCTACATAGTTCTAATACGCCCTGCTTGTCTCAGAGGATGCCAGCAATGCTAGTCTCCGAACATTATATTCAGTTCGGCTACGTGCGGATAGGTTAGGTTATTCTATCTACCACTTTTGTGCTATACACTGCAATGCGGTGGATTACTGCGATCTACTGTGTTCTAGTATATTCTGCTTGGCTCTCGGGAGGCAAGCATTAGTGGCATGGGCAGGTCAGATTGAGTTATGCTTCGTTCGGCTATGTCACGTATGGTTATGTAAGGATAGGGTGGCTTAGACTATTGTGCTGCGCACGGAAATCCTAAGGATTTCTGCGCTCTGCTCGCCTTTAGTGTGCTCCAATTGACTATGTGGAGGGTAGCAATAGTGGCCTCGGCATGTTAGGATGGGTTAGCTTTGGATTGGTTTCGTTACGTTTGGTCAGGATAAGACAGGATAGCTTTGGTGTTTGCGCTGTACACTGCTATTCGGTTGATATCGGCGCTCTGCATTGCTCTACTGGAATCTGCTTGTCTCTGGGGAGGCATTAAATAGTGGTTGTGGCATATTTGTTCGAGTTAGGTTACGTTTGACTTGGTCAGGGCAGGTAAAGTTTGGTTAGAATGGCTTCGACGTTTGTGACATACACTGCTATTCGGCGGACATCAGCGTTCCACTGTGCTCTAGTATATTATGCATGGCTATGTGGTGGCCAGCAGTGGCGCTCTCGGCTCGACAGGTTGAGGTAGTTTGAGTTTGGTTGTGTTACGTATGGTTAGGTTAGCACCGGGTAGCTTAGGCTTTTGTGCCATTCACTCCACTTCGGTCGATTTCAGAGTCCTGCATTGATCTGCTACACTTTACTTGGCTCTCTTGAGACCAGCAATACTGGTCGTGGCACCACAGGCTGTGTTACGTTAAGTTCGGTTGTGTAACGTTTGGTCGGGTTAGGAGTGTGTACCTTCGACTTTTGAGCTCTACGCTGTTATTCCGCGGATTCCTGTACCCTATCTGTGCTCTAATATGCATCGCTAGGCTCTGGGGAAGCCGGCAATATTCGTCACGGCATGTTAGGTTTAGTTAGGCCATGTTTTGCTTAGTTAGGTTAGGTTAGGTTATGTTAGGTTAGCTTTGACTTCTGCGCTGTACACTGAAGTTCGGTCGGTACCTGCGCTCTGCATTGCTCTACTAGCTTCTGCTTGTCTCTGGGGCGGCCAGCAGTAGTGGTCGTGGCACGTTTGTTTGTGTTCGGATGCGCTTTGCTTGGTTAGGTTACGCTAAGTTACGTTAGGGTGGCTTTGACGTTCGCCTTTTACACTGATCCTCGGTGGACTTCTGCACTCTACTGCGCTCTACTGTAATCTGTTCGACCCTGGGGATGCCAGCAATAGTGGCAACGCTGCGATAATGTGAGTAGTTTCGTTTTCTCTGTCACGCCTGGATAGGTTAGGAGAGGATAGCATTGACCTTTGCGGTATAGTCCTCTATTCGGTGGATTCCTACGATCCACATTGCTTTACTATACCCTGATCAACTCTCGGATAGCCAGGAACAGTGTTCGCGGCACGTTAGTTTGGGTTAGTTTACGATTGGTTGTGTTAGGTTAGGATAAGTGTGGTTAGTGTAACTTTGACTTTCGTGCTATACACACTTGTTCCGTGGATTCCTGCCCTCTACTGCGCTCTACTCTAACCTGCTAGGCCCTAGGGGGCCAGCGATAGTGGTCGCGGCACCTTATGTTGAGTTAGGCTTCATTTGGTTATGTTATGTTTGCCTGGGTTAGGCTTGGATGGCATTGACTTTTACCCAATACGCTGCGACTCTATGAATTTCTGCTCTCTGCAGACATCTAATATGTTATGCTTGGCTCTGGGGCGGCTAGCAATGGTGGTCGTGGCACGTTAGGTTGAGTTACGTTAAGTTCGGTTACGCTACGTTTGCCCAGGTTAGGAGGTTCTAGCTATGGCTTGTGAGCTACGCACTGCTATTCGGCGGATTTCTCCACTCCATTGAGCCCTAATATATTCAGCTTGGTTCTCGGAGGGCCGCCAATGCTGGTATTGGCACGTTACGTCGTGTTAGGCCACGTTTGCTTATTCTCGGTTGTGTCAGGTTAGGTATGGATATCTTTGACTTTTGTGCTATACAATACTATCTGTTGGCTTTCTGCTCTCTACTTTGCTGTAGCATGTTCAGCTTGAATCTGGGGGGACGGCACGTCTGGTCTCGGCACGTTAGGTTAAGTTAGGTTAGGTTTGCTTATATTATGTTTGGATAGGTTAGGACCGGATAGAATAGACTTCTGTGCCATACACTGATTTTCCGTGGATGTTCGCGCTCCACGATCGCTGCACTATACTCTGCTGCACTCTGGTGGCGCCAGGAAAAGCTGTCACGACACTTTAGTATGTGTTACATTACGTTTGGTTGGGTTACGTTTGTGCGGGTAAGGTGCGGATAGCTGTGACTTTCTTGGCTTAGACCGCTATTCAGCGGATATCTGCGCTGTACTGTGCTCCACAACACTCTGCTCGACTCTGGTGAGGCCAACAATAGTTGTCGCTGCACGTTAGGTTGTGCTAGGCTACGTTTGGTTATGCTACGATTAGTTACGTTAGGAGAGAATAGCTTTGACTTTTGCGCTGTACACTGCTACTCGGTGGATATCTGCACTCCACCATGATCTGATATGTTCAGAATGGCCCAGGGAAAGACAGCAATAGTGGTCTTGGCACGTTATGGTGAGTTAGGCAAGGTTTAGTTGGGTCACGTTTGGTAGGTTATGCTAGGATATCTTCGACTTTTGTGCTATACGCTTCAACGCTGCGGATTTCGGTGGTCTACGGGGCTGTTGTACATTCTGCTAGGCTCCGCGGAGGTCAGCAATAGAGGTGCAGGACGGTTTGGTGGAGCTATGTTATGTTTGGTTATGCTACGTTTGGTTATGTTAGGATTGGAGAGCTTCGTCTTTTGTGCTATACACTGATATTCGGAAGATTTCTGCGCTCTACTGTGACCTAATATGATCTGTTTTGCTCTGCGGTGGCCAGAAATTGTAGCAACGGCGAGTCTGTTTGAGATAAGTTACGTTTGGCTTGGTAAGGTTTGTTTGGGTTAGGTTAGGATATTTTCGACTCCTGCCCTGTATACTGCAGTGCAGTGGACTACTGCGCTCTGCTGTGCTCTAGTGTGTTCTGCTAAGCCTAGGGGAAGCCAGCAATTGTGGTTTCGGCACGTTGTGGTGAGATAGCATACGTTTGGTTGGAATATGTTGGTCTGGGTTAGCGTTGTATAGCCGTGACTTTCGTGGTATACACTGCTATTCGTTGGATTTCTGTGCTGCACCTTTCTCCGGTATGTTCCGCTAGGCACTGAGCAGGCAAGCAATAGTGGTCTGGGCACGATAGGTTGGGTTACTTTGCGCTTGGATATGTTACGTTTGGCCAGGTTTGGGTAGGATAACTTTGACTTTTGCGCTATACACTGCTATTCCTTTGATTTCTGCGATCTTCGGTTCTTTAGTTCGCTCTGCCTGTCTCTGGGGAGGCCAGCAAAAGCGGTCTCGGCACGATAGGTTGAATTATGTGGCGTTTGGGCATGTTACAATTGGTTAGGCTAGGAGAGGGTAGCTTTGACTTCTCCGCTATACGCTGCGATTTCATGCACTTCTGCGCCCCTTTCTCCTCTTGTATGCTCTGCTTGGCTCTGCGGAGGGCAGCAATAGTGGTCTCGGCACGTCAGGTTGAGTTAGATTACGTATGATTGCGTATGGTTTTGTTGGGTTGAGTTAGGATAGGATAACTTTGACCCTTGTGCCCAACACTGATATTCTATGCACTTCTGTGCTCTACCGTGCCGTACCATATTCTGCTTTCCTCTGTGGACGCCAGCAATAGCGTTCGCGGCGCGATAGGTTGAGTTCTGCTATGATTGGATATGTAAGGTTGGGTTAAGTGTGTTCAGGATACCATTGACATTTGTGCTATTCAATGCAATGTGGTCGATTTCTACGCTCTGCTGTGCTGTAGCATATTTTGCACAGATCTGCGGAGGCCAGCGACAGTGGACCCGGCACTTCAGGTGCAGTTAGGTTACCTTTGGTGATGTTTCGTTTGGATACGTTAGGAAAGGCTGGACATGTCATCTGTGCTGTAAATTGAGGATCGGTGAGTTCCTGCGCTGAGTTGGCCGGCAAAAATGGTCTCAGCACGTTAGGTCATGTTAGGTTGCGTTTGGTTTGTTTAGGTTAATTTGCGTACGGTTACGATAGCTTCGACTTTTCTGCTATACAGTGCCATTATATGGGCTTCTGCGCTCTACTATCCTCTAATATGTCCTGCTCGACGCTCGGGAGGCCAGACAGTGCGGTCGTGGCACGTAGTTACGTAGTACGTAGTTGTGTTAGGTTACGTTCGGTTGGGTTGTGTCAGGATAAGCTTGGTTAGGGTCTGCGGGGAGGATATGTTACAGAAGGAGGCCGCAGAGAGTGCCCGCGAGCGTAGCGCATGCTTCTCGCGCGTACGGCGGCGGAGACAGCAAGCGCGGCACCGGCGGGCGACGCGCTGCCGGATGTGTTAACGCGTTAGACCTCCGCCTTCGCGAGCGACCATGTACCTACGGCCGGCGAGACCGCCTCTCTCTCCCGTTGTAACCCAGGTCAGGGTGACCACGGGCTGGCGTGTGGGGGCCCGTCTGATCGAAACGGTGGTCCGGGCGCGCGGCGTCGCGTGATGTTCGCGCGGCGTCCGCAGGGTATGCGTGCGTTGCCGTGCGGAGGTGTGCGTGTTGTGTGTGCCTGTAATCTATCCGTCTCGCGCTCATTGGCATGATCGTTTCGGGTGCGATTTCCCGTCGCGCCGGGGGGGAGCTGCGGTTGCGTCGCGGGGGCGCCCTGGCAATTGTGTCGCCGCGAAGTCCAGGGCGCACCGGAATGCGAAGGGCTGGCCACCGTGGGGGCTTTAGTGGGAAAAATTCCATATAACCCCGCCCCCTCCACTAAGGTGGCCGGGTATCTTTGTAAGATTTCCCCCACGTGAATAAAAGAAAAAATGGTTAGTTAGTGTAGCTTAGTCCTTCGTGCTGTACACAGAAATTCGGCGGATTCCTGCACTCCGCTGTGCGCTCCTGTAATCTGCTAGTACAGGGGGAGGCCGGAAATGGTGTTCGCGGCACGTTACGTTGAGTTTGGCTACGATAGGCTAGGTTAAGGTATTTTGGGTTAGGTTCGGATATCTTTGACTCTTCTGATATACACTGCGATTCTACGGATTTCTGCGCTCTGCTGTACCCTAGTATACTCTGCTTCGCTACGGGAATGCTAGTAGTATTGGTCTCGCCACGTTAGACTGAGTTCGGCTGCGGTTGGTTATGTCACGTTTGGTTAGGTTAGAGCGGGGTAGCTTCGACTATTGTTCCGTTAACTGCTGTTTGGTGGATTTCTGCGCTCTTCTGCGATCTAAATTTCCCCGATTGACTATGTGGGGCCAGCAGTTGTGGCCTCGACACGTTAGGCAGGATTATGTTGCCTTTGATCATGTTACGTATGGTATTGTTGCGATAGAATATATTTGACTTTCGTGCTATACGCCGGTGTACGGTGGATTTCTGCGCTCTACTGTACTCTAATATGTACTGCTTGTCTCTGAAGAGGCCAGCAATGGTGGCCGTGGCACGTATGGTTGAGTTATGTTACCTTTGGTTAGGTTAGGTTTGGTTAAGTTTAGTTAGGGTGTCTGCCTTTTTCGCTGTACGCTGCTATTGGATAGATCTCTGCACTCTACTGTGCTATAATATGATCCGCATGTGGCTGGCGAGACTAGCAATAGTGGTTTCGGCATGTTACGTTTAGTTAGGTTACGTTCGGTTATGTCACGATTGGGTAAGCTAGGATATGGTAGCTTTGACTTTTGTGCTATAAACCCCTATGGCGTGGATTTCTGCGCTCTGCTGTGCTCTAATATGCTCTGCTTGGCTCTGCGGATGCCAGAAATAGTGGCCTCGGCTTGTTAGGTTGAGTTAGGTTACGTTTGTTTAGTTTATGTTGGCATGCTGATATCCGGATATCTTCGATTTTTCTGCTATACACTGCGATTACACGGATTTCTGCGCCCAGGTCGCCACCAATATGTATTGCGTGGATCTCGGCAAGCCAGCAATAGTGGTCGCGTCACGTAAGTTTGAGTTATACGACGTTTGGTTTGGTTAAGCTACGTTGGGTTATGTTGGGATACCTTTGACTTTCGTGATGTAAATTGCCATTCTATGGACGAAAGTGCTCTATTCTCTAATAGTATGCCCCGCTTGGAAACGTGGAGGCCAGCAATTGTTGTATCGGAACGTTAGGTTGAGGCAGGATACGTTTGGTTATGCTATGTTTGCCTTGGTCTTGTTTGGATGGCTTCGACTTTTCTGCTATACACTGCTATACGGTGGATTTTGCGCTCTACTCACCTCTAGTATGCTCTCATTGGAGCTGTGGAAGCCAGTAATAGTGGTCTCGGCACGATAGGTTGGAACAGGCTGCGTTCGGTTTTGTTACGTTTGGCTTGGCTAGGAATGGATTGCTTTGACCTGTGTGCTATACACAGCTATTCGGTCGATACCTGTGGGCTGCATTGCTCTACAGGCATCTGCATGTCTCTGTGGAGGCCCGCAACTGTCGTTGTGGCACGTTTGTTTCGGATAGGCTACGGGTGGTTTGGTTTGGTTTGGTTATGATTGGTTATGATGACTTTGACTTTTGTGATATACACTGTTATTGGTTGGACTTCTGCGCTCTGCTGTGCTCTAGTATATTCTGCTTGGCTCGGCGGATGCCAGCAATACTGGTCGCGTCAGGTTAGGAAGAGTTAGGTTCCGTTTGGTTATGTTACGCTAGGTAAGGTTAGGAAAGGATAGCTTTGACTTTTGTGCCATACACCGCTGTACGTTGAATTTCTGCGCTATAGTGTGCTGTAGTATGTCCTGCCTGGCTCTGGCGACGCCAGCAACGGTGGTCTCGGCACGCTAGTTTGAGTCAGGTTATGCTAGGTTTCGCTAGGTTAGGACAGGTTTGGTTAGTGTATCATTGACTTCTGAGCTACACACTGCTTTCCGGTCGATGTCTGTGCACTGCATAGCTCTGCTCTCATCTACTTGTCTCTGTGAAGGCCAGCAACGATGGTCGTGGCACGTTTGTTTCAGTTAGGCTACGCTTGGTTAGGTTAGGTTTCGTTGCGTTTGGCTAGGGCGGCTATGACCTTTGTGCCATACACTGCTATTCGGTGGATTTCTGCGCTCAGCTGCACTATAGTATATACTGCTTGGCTTGGAGAGGGCAGCAACATCGGTCTCGGCATGCTACCTTGTGTTCAGTTACGTTTGGTTATGTTGCGATTTGTTAGGTTAGGAAAGTTTAGTGTTAACTTCGTGCCATACACTGCTATTTGGTGGACTCCCGCGCTCCACTGTGCTCTATTATGTTCTGTTTGGCTCTGGGGAGGCCAGATACCGTGGCGGCGGCATGTCAGCTTGAGCTAGACTACGTTAGACAGGTTAGAGTTTTGAGCTAGACACTGCTATTCTATGAACCTCAGCGCTCTATTTTGCGCTATCGGACTCTGCTTGTCTTCGGGGATACCAGGAAGAGTGTTCGCGGCACTTTACGTTGAGTTATGCTAAGTTTGCTTAGGTATGGTTAGGATAGGTTAGTTTTGCCTTTTCTCCTATGCGCTGCTGTTCCGTGAAATTTTGCGCTCTAGTGTCCTCTGATATGCCCCGTTTGTACCTGTGGAGGGCAGCAATAGTGGTCTAGGCACGTTACTTTGAGCGATGCTACGTTCGGTAATGTTACGGTTTGTTAGGCTAGGAAAGTGTAGATTTAGCGTTTGTGCTGCACATTGCTATTCGGTGGATTTGCGAGAACTAGTATGATGTAATATGTTCCGTTCGTCTGCGTGCAGGTCTGCAATAGTGGTCGTGGCACGTTTTGATGAGATACGTTTCGCTTGGTTTGGCTAGATTAGACAATGCTTGGTTAGGATGGCTATGACTTTTGTGCTATACACAGCTATTCGGTGGATTTCTGCACTCTACAATGCTCTACTACATCCTGCTCGGCTCTCGGGAAGCCAGCAACTGTAGTCTCGGCACGTTGCGTTGAGCTTGCCTATGGCGAGTTAGGCTCTGTTAGCTCAGGTTAGGTTCGGATGTCATTGACTTTTGTGCCATACACTCCAATGCTGTGTATTACTACGAAGTACATTGCTCAGCTTGGCTCTGGCGATGCTAGTAATTGTGTTATCGGCTCCTTAGGTAGTGGTATGCTACGCTCGGTTATGTTGCGTTTGGTTACGTTCGGATGTGATAGCTTTGACTTTTGTGCTATACACCGCTATTCGGAGGATTTCTGCGCTCTACGCTGCTCTACTATACTACGCTCGTCCCACGGGAGGCCAGCAGTAGTGGACACGGCACGTTAGGTTCAGTGGTGTTACGGTTGGCTGGGTTAGGTTAAGCTATGCTTGGTTCGGATAGCTATGACTTACGTGCTATACACTGTTATTCGGTGAATTTCTGCCCTCTACTTTTCTCTCCACTTACCTGCTTGGCCCTGTGGAGGTCAGCAATTTTAGTCGCGGTACGTTAGGTTGAGTTAGATTCCGTTTGGTCAGGTTAGGTTTTGCTTTGTTAGGTTGGCTTTGCATTGACTTTTGTTCTACACACTGCTACACTCTAGACTTCAGCGCTCCACTGTGCGCTGTAACACTCTGCTTGTCTCCCTGGCCGCCAGGAGTGATGGTCGCGGCACGTTAGGTTTTGCTATGCTACGTATGGCTGCGTTATGAGTGGTTAGGTTAGGAGAGCCTAGCTTTCACTTTTGCGCTATACACTTCTGTCCGTCGGGTTTCTGCGCTCTACTGTGCGCTAATATCATCCGCTTGGCGCCAGCGATATCGGCAATAGTGGCTTCGGCAGGTATGTTTGAGTTACGCTGAGTTTGGTTAGGTCACATTTTGTTAGGTTAGGACTGGTTAGCTTTGACTTTTGCGCTATACACTAAAATTCGGTGGGCTTCTGTGCTCTACTACGAACAAATATTCCCAGCTTTGGTCTGCGTATGCCAGAAATAGTGTCCGCTGCGTGTTATGCTGAGTTAGGCTACGTTCGGTTAGGTTAGATTTGTTTGGGTTTGGTGAGGATATCTTTGATTTTCGTGGTGTACACTGTTATTCTCTGGACTTCAGCGCTGTGCTGTGCCCTAATATTCTCTTCTTGACTCTGGGGAGACTAGCAATAGAGGTCTCCGCACGTTAAGCTGAGTTAGACAACGTTTTGTTTGCTTATGTTAGTCTGGGTTGGCATTTGATAGCTTTGACTTACGTGGTATGCACTGCTATTCGGTCTATTTCAGCGCTCTACTATGCTCCGCTCGACTCTGGGAAGGCCAGCAATAGCAGACGCGGCTCCATAGTTTGTGATAGGTTACGATTTTGTATGTCATGATTGGTTAGCTTTGTAGAGGATAGTTTTGATTTTTGTGTCATGCACTGCTATTCGGTGGATTTCTGAAATCTACTGTGCTCAAACTTGTTATAGTATGCTATGGGGAGGCCAGCAACAGTGACTCTGTACGCTAGTTTGGGATGGATAACGTTTGGATATGTCACGATTGCAAATGTTAGGGGAGGATAGCTTTGACTTTTATGCTCTACACCGATTTTCAGTCGGTTTCTGCGCGCTACTGTGCTACAGCGTATTCGGCAATGCCTCTATGGAGGCCAGGAGTATTGGTCTCGGCAAGTTAGTCCGAGTTAGATTGCGTTTGGTCATGTTACGTTTGGTTATGTTAGGTAAGGATAGTTTTGACTTTTTTTCCATACACGGATATTCGGTGGATTCCTACGCTCTATATTGCTCTACTACACTCTGCACGACTCCCGGGATGCCAGAAGTAGTGGTCGCGGCACGTAAAGTTGTGTTACATTACGTTTAGTTAGATCACGCTTTGCTACGTTTGATGAGGATGGTTTCAACTTTTGTGTTATGCACTGCTATTCGGTGGATTTCTGCGCTCTACTTTGCTCTACTGTACTCGGCACGGCTCTGGGGAGACTAGCAATAGCCGTCGCGGCACGCTTGTTTCAGTTACGTTACGTTTCGTTAGACTTCGGTTTGTTGCGGTTTGTCAGGATTGCACATTCTTTTGCGTTATACATTGCTATACGGAGACTTCTGCTATCTACTTTTCTCCAATATGTTCTGCTTGGCTCTGCGGAGGTCTGCAATACGGGTATCGGCTCGTGAGGTTAGATATTCTACGTTCGGTTTAGTGAAATTAGGCCAGGTTAGGTGGATATCCTTGGCTTCTGTGCTATACGAATCAATTTGATGGCTTTCTGCGGTCTACTCTACCATGGTACGCTCTGCCTTGCCTTTGAGAGGCCTTAAAATGTGACTGCGGCGCGTTAGGTTGATTTATGTTACGTTTGGTTTGGTTAGGTATGGTCAGGGTGTCTGCACTTTTTGTGCTATTCACAGCAATGCGGTAGAGTTCCACGATCTACTGTTCTCAAGTGCAATCTGCTTGTCTCTGCGGGTAACAGAAAGTGTGGTTTCGGCACATTAGGTTCAGTTACCTTACATTTGTTTATGTTACGTTTGGTTAGGCTTGGAAATGGTAGCTTTGACTTTTGTGCTTTATTCTGCAATGCCGCGGATTTCTATGAGCTGCTGTGCTCTAGCATGCCCTGCTTGGCATTGGGGATAGAAGCGACAGCGGTCTCAGCATGTTAGGTTGTGTTAGGCTATGTTCGCCTGTGTTCTGTTGGTTTGGGCTGGTCTTCGGTAGCTCTTACTTTTCTGATATACACCGCGATACTCCGGATTTCTCTGTTCTGCCCTCCACTAATGTGATCTGCTTGGCTCTGTCGAGGCCAGCAATAGTAGTTGCCGCACTTCAGCCTGGATTAGCTTACGTTCGGCTGTGTTCCGTTTGGTTAGGTTAGGATAGGATAGCTTTGACTTTTACGCTATATACTGCTATTCGATGAACTACTCAGCTATGATGTGCTCTAATATGCTCTGCCTGCCTCAGGGTAGGCCAGCAGTTGTGGTCTCGTCACGTTCGGTTGAGTTATATTACGTTTGGTTAGGTTACGCTTGTTTGTGATAGGTAAGGGTAGCTTTGACTTTCGTGGTATACACTGTTATTCTGGGCACTTCTACGCTCTTCTGTGCTCTACTGTATTCTGCTTTGCCCTGGGGCGTTAAAAAATAGTGGTCGCGGTTTGTTATGTTGAGTTAGGCTACGTTCGGTTAGGTTGTGTTGGTTACGGTTTGGTTTGGATTCCTTTGACTTTCGTGGTATAGACTGTTGTTCGGCCGATTTCTGCGCTCTACTGTGCTCTAGTATGTTTGGCTTGGTTGTGGGGATGCCAGCAATGAAGGTCTCCGCTCGTTAGGTTTAGTTATTCTGCCTTTGGGTAGGTTAGGTTAGGTCTGGTTAGGTTGGGTTATCTTGGACCTTTTTTGCTATACATTGCCATCTAGCGGCTTTCGGCGCTCTACTTGCCTATACTGTACTCTGGTTGACCCTCGGGAGGCGAGCAATAGTGGACTCGGCACGTTAGGTTTATTTAGTATACGTTTGGTTAGGCGAGAGTAGGTCAGGCTGGGCTAGGATATCTGTGACTTATGAGCTGCACAGTAATCCACCAAATACCAGTAAATCGTACAATGGTCAAACCTAGCCACCCCTTGCCTATCCAAGCGTAATATAACGAAACGCAGCCTAGCTTAACCTTACGTGCCGAGGCCGATGCTTCTGACCTCCCCAGAGTCAAGCACAACATACGAGAGAACAACACAGCGCATTAATCCACCGCATTGCAGTGTACAGCACAAGAGTGGAAGCTATCCTATCCCAACGTAACCAAACGAAATATAACCAAACGTAACCTAACTCAGACAAACGTACCGAGACCGATAGTGCTGTCCTTCCCATAGCCAACTAGAATATGCTAGAGCACAATAGTGCGCAGGAAGCGGCCCAATAGCAGTGTATAGCACAAAAGTCAACGCTTTCCTGTCCTAACGTATTCAATCGTAACATTGGCGGTCGTAACGTAACAAAAACTGACGTGCCACGACAGCTATTGCTGGCCTCACGTGAGCTAGGCAGAGTACAGCAGAGCAATGTAGAACGCTGCAGTCTTCCGGATAGCAGAGTAGAGCAAAGAAGTCACAGCTCTTTCAACAAAACATAACCAATCCTAACATAACCGAACGCAACGTAACACAACCAAACGTGCTGCGAGCACTATTGCTGTCGTTCACAGAGGCAAGCAATGTGTGATAGCGCACTGAGGTGCGCAGATGTCCATAGAATAGCAGTGTGTATCACAACGGTCGAGGTTATCCTAACCTAACACATCTTATCCTAACGTAGCCGAACGTAATATAACCCAACCAAACGTGCCGCGACCACTATTGCTGGACACCCAGAGCCAAGCAGAGCATATTTGAACAATGTAGAGCGCAGATATCCACCGATTATTGGAGCATAGCTCATAAGTCAAGGCTATCCTATCATAATCTAACCAAACGTTTCTCAACGGTACGTATTCAATCTCAACCTAACGCGCCGAGGCCACTATATTACTTGACTCGCCACATCCAACCAGGATATACTGGAACTCAGTAGAACGCAGAAAGCCGTCGGGAAACAGTGTATACCACGTAAGTCAAAGGTATCCAGACCTAATACAAACTAACGTATCCAAACCGAATGTAGCCTAACTCAACCTATCGTGCCGCTACCACTATTACTGCCCCCCCCCCATACACGAGCAGAGTATAGTAAAGCAGTGTAGAGAACAGAAGTCCACCGGATTTCAGTGTATATCGCAAAAGCCAATGCTATCCTCTCCTAACCAATCCGAACGTAACATAACTGACGTAGCTTCACTTAATATATCGCGGCAGGACCACTGTTGCTGGCCTCCCCAGGGCCAAGCGGAAAGTATTAGAACACAGCAGGTCGCAGGAATTCGCGGATAGCAGTGTACAGCTCAAAGGTCTAAACTATCCTATCCTAACCACACCGAACATAACATAATCGAACATAGCGTAGCTGCACCTATCCCGCTGAGACTAATTTGCTCGTCTCCACAGGGCGAAGCAGAATATGCCAGAGTACTGCATATCGCAAAAGTCAACCCTGTTGCAGTGCATACCAAAGAAGTCAGAGACACCCAAACCTTACCAGACCTAATCAAACCTAGCCAATCGTTGCCCAACTCAACATAACGAGCCGAGACCACAATTGCTGCGCTCCACAGAGCCAAGCAGAACATATTCGCGGAGATTGGAGCGCAGCAATCCATAGAATTGCAGTGAATGGCACAAAATCCGCAGCTATCCTGGCACAATATGGCCTAACTGAACCAAACAAAACGTAGCTTTGCTCAACATGACGTGCCGCGACCAATGCTCCTGGCCTACCTAGAGCAAGGCAGAATCTAGTAGAGCAGGGTATATCACACGGATCCACCGAAGAGCAGTGTATTGCACGAAAGTCAAAGCTAACCCGACCAAATATTGCCCAACATAACCTAACCGATCGTAGCATAACTAAGCCCAAAGTTCCGCGGCCATTATTGCTTCCCCCCACAGAGCCGAGCAGAGTATAGTAGAGCAATGTAGAGCACAGAGATCCACGGAATAGCAGTGTACCGCACATAAGACGATGATGACATAACCTAACCTGACCCAGCCGAACGTACCATAGCCCAACGCAGCGTGCCGCGTCCACTTCTCCTGACATCCCAAGAGCCAAGCATAATGCAGCAGAGCACAACAGATCACAGAAATCCACTTGACAACAGAGTATGGAATGAAAGCCAAAACTATCCTGACCAAACTTAACCTAACCTACCCTAAGCTAACGTAACCTGATTTGACATCACGTGCCACGACCACCATTGCTCGCCCACCCTGGGGCGTGCTGAGTATACTAGAACAATGTAGATCGCGGCAATCCTCCAAACAGCAGTGTACAGCACATAGATCAAAGGAATCCTGACCGAACCTTCCTAACCTCACCTCACGAAACGTAACATTGCTCAGCCTACCCTGCGTAGACCACTATTACTGGCCACACCAGAGCCAAACATAGCATCTTACAGCACACTGGAGGGCAGTATTCCGCCGAATAGCAGTGTTTAGAAAGAAAGTCAAAGTATCCTGTCCTAACCTAGCCAAACGTGACATATGCGAACGCAGTCTAACTCCACCTAGAATGGCGAGACATACATTGCTGGCCTGCACACAGCCAAGCGGAAAATATGAGAATACAGTAGAGCGCAGAAATCCGCCGATAGCAATGTATAGCACAAAGGTCTGAACTATACTATCCTAACATCACCAAACGTAACATAACCGAACGTAGCATAGCTCAACCTAACGTGTCGAGGCTAATATTGCTGGCCTCTCCAGAGACAAGCAGAATATACTAGAGAATAGCAGAGCGCAAAAATCCACCGCATTGCAGTGGATAGCACAAAGGTCAGACATACGCAGACCTAACCTGACCTAACCTAACACATTCAAACGAAGTGTAGCTAAGTATGACGTGACGTGTCCAATATCTCTGGCCTCCACAGAGACAAGCAGAGCTCATTAGAGCACATTAGAGCACAGAAACCCACAGAATGGCAGTGTACAGCACAAGTGTCATAGCCATTCTGGCATAACATAACCGAACATAGTAAAGCTTAACATAACCTAACTCATCCCAACGTGCATAGAACTCTGTTGTTGACATAGTGGATAGCACAAAGGTCAGACATACGCAGACCTAACCTGACCTAACCTAACACATTCAAACGAAGTGTAACTAAGTATGACGTGACGTGTCCAATATCTCTGGCCTCCACAGAGACAAGCAGAGCTCATTAGAGCACATTAGAGCGCAGAAATCCCCCGAATTGTAGTGAACAGCGCAAAAGTCGAAGATACCCTGACATAACCTGACCTAACCTAAACAAACCGAACATGGCGTAAACCAAAAGCGCGTGTAGCTACCGCTGCTGCTGGCATACCCGGAGCTAGGCAGAATATAGTAGAGCACTGTAGATCACAGAAACCCTCGGAATAAAAGTGTAAAGCTCAAAAGTCAAAGTAGCCGGAAAGTAACGTATCCTAAACGTCTAACCTAAACCAACAGAACGTAGACAAACATAGCCTGACACAACCTTGCGAGCAGAGACAGTTATTGTTGCCCGCAGAGCCAAGAAGGACATACTATAGCACAGTAGAGCACAGAAACCCACAGAATGGCAGTGTACAGCACAAGTGTCATAGCCATTCTGGCATAACATAACCGAACATAGTAAAGCTTAACATAACCTAACTCATCCCAACGTGCATAGAACTCTGTTGTTGACATACCCAGAACAAAGCGGGGCATACTGTTGCACAGTGGAGCGCAGAAGTACCCCGAATAGCACTGTATAGCACAAACGTCAAAGGTATCATATCCTAACCTAACAAAACCTGAACTAACCGTAAGTAATGTATCTCAAAATAACGTGTAGCTACAACTATTGCTGGGCTCCCCAGATTCGAGCATAGTGTAGTAGAACACAGTCGAGCGTTGGATTGTCCCTAATCACAGATTACAACAAGAAAGTCGAAGATACACTAGTCTAACGCAACGTACCCTAACAAAGTCGAACGCACTCTAACACAACCTAACGTGCCGCCACCACAATTGCTGGCGTCGAGATTGTCGAGCAGTCGCTAGTAGAGCAATGCAGAACGCAGATATCGTTCGAGTAGCAGTGTATAGCGCAAAGGTGAAAGATGTCCTGTTCAAACGTGGCCAAACGTAGCGTAACCAAACGTAACCTAGCAAAATATAACGTGCCGAGACCACCATTGCTGGCTTCCCAGAGACAAGCAGGGCATATTAGAGCAACGAAGAGCGCAGAAATTCACCGAATAGCAGTGTACAGCACAAAGGACGACGCTGTCCAATCCTAACATAACCAACGCAGCATAACCAAACATAACCTGGCTCCACCAAACTGCCCTACACCTCTATTGCTAACCTCCCCAGAGCCAAGCAGAATATACTACAGCTCCGTAGACCACCGAAATCCGCGAAGTTGAAGCGTGTAGCAGAAAAGTCAAATATATCCTAGCCCAACCTACCATACCTAACCCAACCAAACTTTGCCTAACTCAGACTAACGTGCCAAGACCACTATTGCTGTCTTTCCCAGGGCCATGCTGAACAAATCAGATCATGGTGGAGCTCAGACATCCACCGAGTAGCAGTGTATAGCTCAAAAGTCAGAGCTATCACCTCCTAACCTAGCCAAACGTAGCGTAACCGAACGTATCGTATCTCAACCTAACGTGACGCGAACAATATTGCTTGCCGCCCCGGAGCCAAGCAGAACATATTAGATGTCTGTAGAGAGCAGAAATCCATAGAGTCGCAGTGTATAGTGTAAAAGTCAATGCCATCCAAGCCTAACCCAGGCAGACATAACCTAACCAAACGAAGCCTAACTCAACATAACGAGACGCGACGACTATTGCAGAACGCCCCGGGGCCATGCAGAATACGGTAGAGCGCAGTAGAGCGCACAAGCCCACAGAATAAGACTGTATAGCACGAAAGTCAAAACTATCCTAACTTATCGCGAACCAACGCAACCTAACGAACCGCAGCCCAACTCCAGACAACATGAAGAGGCAGCTAGTACAGCCCACCCCAGACCCGAGCAACGTACGGTAGTGCAATGCAGAGTGCGGAAATCCACCGAAAAGCAGTGTGCAGTACAAAGGTGAAGAATAACCTGACCAAACGTAACCTAACCTAAACTAACCATACGAAACGTAACACAACCGAGCGTGCCGCTACCACTATTACTAGCGTACCCAGAGGAAAGCAGAATATGAAAGAGCACAGTAGAGTCCAGATGTCCATAGCATACCCGTGTTAAGCACAATGGTCAAGGCTATCCCAACCTAATTCAAAGAAGCCTGACCCGAACGAACGTAATCTAACACGATCTAACGTGCCGAGACCGCTGTTGCCGGTCTCCTCAGAGACAAGCAGAGAATATTGGAGCAGAGTAGATCATAGAGGTCCGCCGAATAGCAAAGTATATCACAAAAGTAAGAGCTGTCCTCCCCTACCCTAACCGAAACTGAAATGGGCGAACGTAACTTATCTCAAGCTTCCGTGCCCCGGCCACCATTGCTGGCCACATCAGTGCCGAGCAGAGTATAGTAAAGCAATATAGAGCGCAGAAATCCACCGAATAGCAGTGTATAGAACAAAAGTCGGGGTTATCCTAACCGAACATAGCCAAACGTAGCATGACCTAGCGCAACATATTCCAACCTAGCGTGCCTAGACCCCTGTTGCTGGCCTCTCCAGTGCCAAGAAGAATATACTAGAGAACAGCAGAGCGCAGAAGGCCTCACAAGAGCAGCGAATGGCGCGAACGTCGAAGACATCTTAACCTCTCATAACCTAACCTAACCTAACCAAACGTAGACTAACTAAGCCAAACGAGACGAGACCACTACTGCTGGCCTCCGCAGCGCCAAGCAGAACATACCAGAGCACTGTAGATCGTAGAAGTCCACAGAATAGGAGTGTAAACCACGAAAGTCGTTGCTATGCACAACTAACGCAAACTAACATAACCTAACAAAGCCCGGCTTAAATCAATCTAACGAGCTGAGACCACTGTCTCTGGCCGCCTCAGAAGCAAGCAGGCCACATTAGAGCACAGCAGAGTGCAGAAATCTGCTGCATTGCACTGTTTAGCACAAAGGACAATGCAATCTTATCCTAACAGAGTCAGTCATGACACAACATGGCGTAACCTAGCTCAACATAAAGCACCGCGGCCACTACTGCTGCCCCCCCCCCCGGAGCCAAGCAGAGTATACTAAAGCACAGTAGAGCGCAGAAATCCACCTCATTGCAATGTATGGCCATAAAGCCAAATATATCCAAACCGTACATGAACTAACCTTACCTAACCAATCGTAGCATATCTCAATATATAGTGAATAGAACGCTATTGCTGATCTCCACAGAGACATACAGAACATACTATAGCACACAAGGTGGCAGTTATCCACCGAATAGCAGTGTGTAGCATAAAGTCAAAGCAATTCTATCCTTATATATACAACCCTTACTTAAAATGACATAACATTAAAAAGCATAAGGTACCGCGACCACTATTGCTGGCCTCAAAGGACTTAGCTGAATATATTAGAGCACAATCGGGCGCAGGATTCCCACGATTATCAGTGCATAGCACAAAAGTCAAACGAATCCTGACCTAACCCGGCTTAACCTATCCCATCCAAACATAGAGTAACTCAACATAACGTGACTTGCCCAATATGGCTGTCCTCCCCACTGCCAAGCAGAACATACCAGAGAAAGGTGGACAGAAGAAATCCTCTGAATAGTAGCGTATAGCGCAAGAGTCAGGGTTATCGTGTTCTAACCTTGTCAAACGGAACATGAGCATACGTAACGTTACTAAACCTGCCGCGACGAGACCACTATTGCTGGGCTCTCCAGAGCCAATCGGGGGATATTGGAATACAGTAGAGCGCGGATGCCCGTGGATAGCGGTGTATACAACGCAAGTATAAACTGCCCTATACTAACCTCACAAAATGTAACACAACCGAACGTAGCATACCTCAGTCTAACGTGACGAGACAACTATTGCTGCGCTCCCCAAGTCCAAGCAGAACATAATAGAGCACAGTAGAGCGCAGATGTCCACCGAATTGCGGTGTATAGCACAAAAGTAAAAGCTACGCTATCTTAATATGTCCATCCATAACTTAGCCAGACGTAGCATGATTGAGCCTAACGTACGGCTTCCAAAATTGCTGGTCTCCTCAGAGTCGATCAAAGCTTACTATATGACAGTAGAGCGCAGAAATCCATAGAACCACAGTGCGTAGCACGGAAGTCATATCTACCCAGACCTAACTCTGGCTAACCTAACATAACCGAAAGCAGACTACCTAAACGTAACGTGCCGAGAACACTATTGCTGGATTCACAGAGCCAAGCAGAATATACATGAGAAAAACAGAGCGCAGAAATCCTCGGCATTGCTGTGTACCTCACAAAAGTCAAACATGCCCTGACCAAACTTGTCCTAACCTAACCTATCCGAACGTAGTTTAACTCGACATAAAGTGACGAGACAAATATTGCTGGTCTATCCGGAACCAATCAGACCATATTGGAGCACAGTAGATCACAGGAATCTACCGAATAGCAGTGAAAGTTACAAAAGACAAAGAAGCCTGCCCAACCTAGCCGAACGAAATATAACTCGAGCTAACTCGCCTAGACAGCTATTGCTGGCCTCCACAGAGGGAAGCAGAATGTACTAGAGCACAGTAGAGCGCAGAAAGCCACCCCACTCCAGTGAATAGCGCAAAAGTCGAAGATGTCCTGTCATAACTAGACCCAGACTAACCTACGGAACGTAGCATAGAACATCACATCGTGCCGCGACCACAGCTGCAGGCGCCCCAAAGCAAGCACAATATTGTGGAGCACAGTAGGACACAGGTATCCATCACATAATAGTGTATAGTACGAAAGTTAAAGCTATCCCCACCAAACTTAGCCTAAGCTAATCAAATCAAACGTGACCTAACTCAAGCTAACGTGAATTGTCCACCACTGCTCGCTCCCAAGTGTCGAGCGTAGTATAGTATAGCAATCTAGAGCACGGAAATGCGCCGAATAGCAGTGTACATCACAAAAGTCATGGAAACCCTAACCAAATCTTCCTAGGCTAACCCAAAAATACGTAGCTAAAATAAACCTAACGCGCCGAGACCACAATTACTGGCCACCACAGATCCAATCGGAGCATATTAGATCACATTAAAGCGCAGAGCTTATCCGAATTGCAGTGTATAGCACAAAAGTCAAAGATATCCCATACTTACCTAGCCAAGCTTATCGTACCCAAACATAACATGATCCCTCCAACCGTGACGCGACGAGTATGTCTGGTATCCAGAGCCAAGCTGAGCATAACATTGTAGAGTAGAGCGCAGAAATCCATAGAGCCGCAGTGCATAGCAGAAAAGGCGATGCTATCCAAACCTAGCCAGAGCAAACGTAACATAGCCAAACGTAACATATCGCAAGCTATCGTGCCAAGACAACTGTTACTCGCTGCCCCTGAGCCAAGCGGATCATACTAGAGCACAGTAGAGCTTAGAAGTCTACTGAATATCAGCATGTACCGCGAAAGTCAAATCTATCCATACCTAACCCAAAGTAGCGTAACGTAACCGAACGTAACCTAAGTCGGCATATTCGGCCGAGACCACTATTACTGGCATCCTCAGAATCTAGCAGATTATGGTAGAGCAACGAAGAGCGCAGAGATCGGCCAAGTACTAGTGGATAGCGCGAAAGTCAAAGCGATCGAATCCTACACTTTCCAAACGTAGTACAACCAAGCGCAAACTAACTTAACCTAACGTGCCGAGGCCACCATTGCTGCCCCCCCCCCCCAGAGACAAGCAGAATTTACCAGAGCAAAGAAGAGCTCACCAAGCCACCATTTCGCAGTGTATAGCACAAAAGTCAAAGATATACAAGCCTAACTAGACACAACCTGAACTATCCAAAGGTAGAATTACTAAACGTAACTAGACGACGCCTCTATTTTTGGCGTCCCAAGCGCCATGCAGAACATATTATAGCACAGTAGAGCGCAGAAATCCACCGAATGGCAGTGTATAACCGAAAGAGGAAAGCCATCCTAACCAAACCTAAAGCAACCTAACTTAACCATCACAACCTGCAGTGCCACGACCGCAATTGATGGCTTCGCAAGGTTCGAGCAGAGAGTGGCAGAGCAATGAAGAGCGCAGGAATCCTGCGAACAGCAGTGTATAGCACAAAAGCCAAATCTATCCTATCCTGAACAAATCAATTGTAACACTACCAAACGTAGTTTGGGCAGAAAGCTACACAATAGCAATGTATCGCACAAAAGTCTAAGACACCCTGACCTAACCAGGCCTAACCTAACCCAACTGAGCGTAGAATAACTAAACCCAACGTAACGCGAACACCACTGCTTGCTTCCCCAGAGGCAGACAGAAAAAGATAGAGCACAGTGGAGCACAGAAGTCAATAGGATATCAGTGTTCAGCACATACGTCAAAGCTACCCAATCCTAACCCATGTTAACTTAACCCAACCAAACGTATGCTGACTCAGCCTCTCCTGCCACGGCCACTATTTCTGATCGCCCCAGAGCTAAGCGGTGCATATTGGATCATAGTAGAGCGCAGATATTCAACGTACTGCAGTGTACAGCACAAAAGTCGGAGCTATCCTCTCCTACCCATACCAACCGTAATATTACCAAACGCAGCCTAACAAAACCTATCAAGCCATGATCACTGTTGCTGGCCTGCCCAGAGCCGAGCAGAGTATAGTAGAGCACAGTAGAGGGCAGGAAGCCACCAAATAGCAGCGAAGATCACAAACGTCCAAGATACTTCAACCACAGGTGACCTAGCCTGTCCTAACCAAATGTAGACTAACTCAACGTAACGTGACGATACCACTATTGTTGTGCTCCCCAGATGCAGGCAGAGCGAACTAGAGCACTGAAGGGCACAGAAGTCCGCCGAATATCAGTGTATATCGCAAAAGTCAAAGGCATCGTCTCCTTCCATAACCGAACGTAACATAGCAAACCGTAGCGTATCTCAACCTAATGTGCGGAGGCCACTGTTACTAGACATCCCAGATACGAGCAGAATATGGTAGGGCAATGTAGAGCGTAGAAATCCAAAGAAGATCAGGGTGTAGCGCAAATGTCAAAGAAAACTTGACCGAACTTAGCCTATCCTATCCTAGCCAAACGTAGCATAAAAGACCCTCACGTGCCGCGGCCGCATTTGCTGGCGTCCCCAGAGGCGAACAGAGTACGATAGAGCAGAGTAGAGACCAGAAGTCCATAGCATAGCTGAGTTGAGCACAAATGTCTAAGCCATCCTAACCAAACCCAAAATAACGCAAACCGACCAAACGTAATGTAACTCAACCTAACGTACCGCAACAAGTATAGCTGGCCTCCAAAGAGCGAAGCAGATCATAATATAGGAGAGTAGAGCGCAGAAATCAACATAATCGCAGTGTATAAGAGAAAAGTAGGAGTTATCCAATCCAAACCATGGCCAACATAACACAACCAGGCGTAGTGCATCTCAAACTAAATGGCGAGAACACTATTACTGGCCTGCCCACAGCTAAGCAGAACCTACTAGAGCACAGCACAGGGCAAAAACAAACTGCATTTCTGTGCACAGCACAAAAGTTAAAGTCATACTTTCCTACCTGATCACATCTTGACACAACCAAATGTAACATAACACAAAATAACCTGCCGCGACCACTATTGCTGGCCTCCAAGATTCGAGCACAGTATAGTAGAGCACAGTAGAGCGCAGAATTGCACCAAATAATTGTGTGTGACGCGAAAGGCGAAGCTAACCAGGCCTAACGCAGACCAACATAACCTAAGCAAACGTAACACAGCTCAGCCTAACTAGCCGAGACCACTATTGCCATCATCGCCAGAGCCACGCTGATCACATCAGAGCACAGCAGGGTGCAGAAATCCACCGAACAGCAGAGTATAGCACCAAAGTGGTAGTAGCCTCTCCCAACAAAGCCAAACGTAACGTAACCAAACGCAACCTAACTCAACATAACATGAGCAGGCCACTATTGCTGGCCTCCACAGGGATAAGCTTAATGCACCAGGGCGATGCAGTTTGCAGAAATCCGCCGCATTGTAGTGAATAGGACAAAAGTCGATGGTATCATAACCTAACCTGACATAGCCTAACCCAACCAAGCGTAGCATAACACACTATCACTTCTCGCGACCACTGCTTCCCGCCTCCACTGTGCTAAGCAGAATATAGTAGAGCGCAGTATATCACAGAGACACACCGAATAGCAGTCTATGGCACGAAAGTAAAAGCGATCCTAAACGAACATAACCTCAACTATCCTACCCAAACGTAGCGTAGCCCAACATAGCGTGAAGAGACCAACATTTCTGGCCACCCTAGAGCGAAGCAAAACATATTAGGGCACGCTAGAGTGCTGAAATCCACCGAATTGCAGTGCATAGCACAAGATTCAGGGCTATCGTGTAATAACCTAGCCAAACGTAACATAAACATACGTAACTTTACGTAACCCATCGTTCCGGGAACACTATTGGTGGCCTCATCACAGCCAAGCGTAAAATATTAAAACACAGTAGAGCGCAGAAATCCGTGTGTGACTATGAAAAGGACAAACGTATAATCTATCCTGTCCTAACCTCACCAAACGTAACACAAACGAACGTAGCATAACCCACACTATCCTGCAGAGACCACTACTGCTGGCCTCCCCAGCGCCATGCAGAAAATACTTCGGGACAGCGGAGAGCAAAAGTCCACCGCAATGCTGTGTGTACCACCAAAGTCAAACATATCCTGACCTAATCTGACCTATTCTAACCAAACCAAACGTAGTGTAACACAACTCAACGTGACGAGACCAATATTGCAGGTCTTCCCAGATCCAAGCAGAACGCATTAGAGCCAGTTAGGTAGCAGAAATCCACCGAATAGCAGTGTATAGCGCAGGAGACATGGCTTCCGCATCGAAACCGGACCAAACGTAACATAAGCAAACGCAGCCAAACTCAACCTAGCGTGCCGAGACCAATACAGCTGGCTCCCGAGAGCCAAGCAGATTGCACTAGAGCACAGTAGAGCGCAGAAATACACAGCGTTGCAGTGTAAGGATACGCAGTCGAAGATATCCGAACCATACCCGACCGAACGTAACCTTATCAATCGTCGCCCATCACAACGTAATGTGCCGCGAACACTGCTGCTGGAATCCCCTGAGCCAGGCAGAATATACTGGAGCACGGCAGGTCAGAGGAATCGACCGGACAACTGTGTACAGCACGAAAGACGAAGATAACCTCACCAAACTTAGCCCCACCCAACCTAACCAAATATAACCTAACTAAAGATAACGTGCCGCTAACACTATTGTTCGCACCCCAGCGTCGAGCACAGTACAGTAGAGCAATATAGAGCGCAGAAATCCACCGAACAGCAGTGAAAGGCACAAAATTCTAAGCTGCTCTGTCCTAACTTGACCATCTTGTCATATGCAAACGTAGCCTGATTAAACCTAACGCGGCGAGACCACTACAGCTGGCCACTGCGCAGCCAAGCAGAATATACTAGAGTTCCGTTGAATGCAGGTATGCACAGAGTAGCAGTGTATAGCATAAAAGTCAAAGACTACCTAACCAAACCTCATCTAACCTTATCTAACCAAGCGTTAACTGACCAAACAAACGTGCCACGACCTCTATTCCTCGCATCGCTGAAGTCGAATAGAGCATAGCTGAGCAAGGAAGTGCGCAGAAATTCGGCGATTACCAGCGGATAGCACAAAAGTCAAGGTCATCCTATCCAAACCAGGTCTAACTCGATATAACCAAACGTAAATTGACTAAAACTAACGAGATGAGACCGCTATTGCTGGCATCGACAGAGCCACGCAGAATATATTACAGCACAGTTGAGGGCATAAACCCACCGAACAGCAGTGTATAGCACAGATGTCATGGGCATCCCAACCAAACCTAACCTAACCTTTCCTAAACGAACGTAACCTAACTCAACTTACCGAGACACGAGCGCCATTTTATGTCATGGGCATCCCAACCAAACCTAACCTAACCTTTCCTAAACGAACGTAACCTAACTCAACCTATCGAGACACGAGCGCCATTGTTGTCCTCCCCAAAGTCGCGTAGAGTATTGCAGAGCTATGTAGAGCGTAGAGATCCTTCGAATAGCAATGTATAGTGCAAAAGTCACAGTCTTGCAATCCTAACCTTACAAAGCGAAACAAAGCCAGACGAACATAACGCAGCATATCGCGCCTAGACCACCATTGCTGATCACCCGAGTGTCGAGCTGGGTATCGTAGAGCAATTTGGCGGGCAGAAATCCACCGGTTAGCAGTGTATAGCACAAAAGACAAAGACACCCTCACCTAACATCACAAACCTTATCATAACCATACACAATCAACGTAGCCTATCGTGCCGCGGCCACTACTTCCGGCCCCCACATGTCCAGGCAGAAGATATTAGACCACGATAAAGCGCAGTTATGCACAGAATCGCAGTGTATAGTACAGAGGTCAAAGACCTACTATCCAAACCTCACCTAACCTAACCTATCCAAGCTTTAACTAACCCAAGCTATCGTGCCACGACCGCCATTGCAGGCCACCCCAGAGTCGAGTAGAGTATTGGGGAGCAACGGAGAGCGCAGGAAACCACCGAATAGCATCGTGCACCACAATAGACAGAGATACCTTGACCTAACCGCACAAAAGCTAACACGACCAAACGCAGGGTATCTAAACTTATCGAGCCGAGACCGTTACTTCTGGCCTCCCCTGAGCCAAGCAGAACATATTATAGCACGGTAGAGCGCTGAAGTTCACTGAATATCGGTGTTCACCGCAAAAGCCAAAGTCACCTTAACCGAAGCTAACATAACCTAACCTAACCTGACATTAGCTAACTCAAACTTTCGTGCCACGGCAGCCATTGCTGGCCTCCCCAGAGCCGCGTAGATTATAGTTGAGCAACGAGGAGCGCAGGAATCAACCGAATAGCTGTGCGAAGCACAGAAGTCAAAGTTGCCTTATCCTAACCTAACCTAACGTAACACAGCCGAACGTAACTTAACACAAACTAACGTGCCTAGACAACCATTTCTGGCCTCCCAGCAGCCCAACTGAGTATAGTAGAGCGATGCAGAGAGCAGAAATCCACCTAATACCTGTGTACAACACATAAGTTAATGCCATCCTTTCCTAACCTAACAAATCGTAACATAAGCAGACGTAACATAACTCAAAGTAACATGCCGCGGCCAATACTGCTGGCCCCACAGATTCGAGCAGAGTATAGTAGAGGGCAGTTGAGCACAGTATTCCGCCTAATAACAGTGCACAACACGAAAGACAAAGCAATCACAGCCTGTCCCAGACAAACGTTGCCTAACCAAACGTAGCCTAACTCATCCTAACGTGGGAGAGCCACTTTTCCTGGCCTCCCCCGGATCAAGCAGATTAGAACAGAGCACATTGGTGGCCAGGAACCCACCGAGTAGCTGCGTATAGCACGAAAGCCGGAGCTACCCTAACCAAAGATATCCTAACCTATCATAGCCAAGCGTAACATATCTCAACCCAGCGGGCCATGAGCACTATTGCTCTCATCCCTAGAGTAGAAATGTGTATGGTAAAAAAATGTAGAGGACGGAAATTCTCCGAATAGCAGTGTTCAGCGCAATAGTCGAAGTTACCCTCTCGTAACATAACCATACGTATCATAACCGAAAGTAGCATAACTCAACCCAACGTGCCGCAGCAACTATTCCTCGCCTCGCCAGAGCAATGCAGGGCATATTCGAGCACAGCAGAGCGGAGAAATCCTCCGAACAGCAGTGTATAGCGCAAAAGTTGAAGATATCATATACATACTTAGCCTAACTCAACGGCACCGATCGTAACCCGACATACATAAGGTGCAGGGACCACTATTGCTGGCATTTCCAGCCCAAGCTGAGAATAGTAGAGCACTGCAGGGTGCAGAAATCCACCTAATAGCAAACTATAGCACTAACGTCTAAACTATCCTCTCCTAAACAAACCAATCGTGACACAGCCAAGCGTAACCTCACTCAACATAACGTGCCGCGACACCTGTTGCCGGCCTTCCCAGAGCCAATCTGAAAATATTAGAGCCGCATAGGACGCAGGAATCCACCTAATTGCAGATTATAGCGCTAAAGTCAAAGGTATTCTCTTCTAACGTAACCAATCGTAACTTAACCAAACGTAACAGAAGGTAACCTAACAAGCCGCGACAACTATTGCTGGTCTCCCTAGATCCAAGCAGAACGCATTAATGGAGATTAGAGCGCAGAAACCAATGGAATCGCAAAGTACATCTGAAAAGTCGAAGCTACCCAAACCTAACCCAATCCAACAGGGCGTACCCAAGCATAGCCTAACTCAAGCAAAGGTGCCGGACAACTATTGCTGCCCCCCTCTCCAAGAGCCAAGCGGGACATACTAAGGCTCAATAAATTGCAGAAATCAACCGAATGTCAGTGTTTAGCACAAAAGTTAAATCTATCCTAACCAAACATAGCCTGACCCAAACAATTCGAACGTAACCTGATCCAACATAACGTGACGAGACCACTATTGCTGGCATTCGCTGAGACAAGCCGAAAATGTTGGAGCACGGAAGGGCTTAGAAATCCACCTAATAGCAGACTGTAGCACCAAAGTCGTAGCTGACATCTCCTAACCTAACCAATCGTATCATAACAAAACGTAACCTAACCGAAACTAACTGGCCGCGACCACACATGCTGGCCTCCGCAGAATCAAACAGAACACATTAGTGGAGAATTGCAAGCACAAATCCACAGTATCGCTGTGTGTATTGCAAAAGTCATAGCACCTTAATCCTAACCCAAACCAACAGAACATAACCGAACGTAGCCTAACCCAACCTAAAGTGCCGAAACAGCAACTGCTGACCCGCACCTTCCCCCCGGCCATTGAACCAAGCTGGGCATGCTTGGGCACTGTAGAGCGCAGGGATCCGCCATACTGCAGTGTACATCTAAAAAGTAAAAGCTATCCTCACCAAACTTTGTTTAACCCAAGATGACCTGTCGTAAAATGACCCAAATTAAGCACCGAGACTACTGTTGCTGTATTTCCCAGAGCCAAGCCGAAAATGTTAGAGCACTGTAGGGCTCAGAAATCCACGTAATAGCAGACTGTAGCACCAAAGTCATAGCTGACATCTCCTTACCTAACCAATCGTATCATAACGAAACGTTACATAACTGAAACTAACTGGCCGCGACCACTAATGCTGGCCTCCCCAGAACCAAACAGAACACACTAGCGGAGAATAGAATGCAGAAATCCACAGAATCGCCGTGTACAACGGTAAAGTCAAAGCTACCAAAGCCTAACCCGAAACAACAGAACATAGCCGACCATAGCATGACAAAACCTAACGTGCCGAAACCGCTATTGCTGCACCCAGCAGTCGAACAGGGCGTACTAGAGCGCAGTAGAGCGCAGAAATCCGACGAATGGCAGTGTACAGTGCAAAAGTTGAGGCGAACCTAACCAAACGTAGCGTAACCCAACTAACCGAACGTACCATGACACAACATAACGTGCCGAGGCCACTATTTGTTGCCTTCCCAGAGCCAAGCTGAAAATATTAGAGCACTCTAGGGAGCAGGAATCAACATAATAGCAGACAATGGCACTAATGACAAAGCTTTCCTTTCCTAAACAAACAAATCGTAGCATAACCGAACGAAACATAGCTCAACCTAACGTGCCGCGTCCACTATAGCTGGCCTCCCCAGATCCGAGCATATCATATTTGTGACTAGTAGAACGCAGAAATCGATAGAACCGCAGTGCATATCAGAAAAGTCAAAGCTACACAAACCTAACCCGAGCCAGCAGAACATAGCCAGACCTACTCTAGCTGAACCAAACGTACCGAGCCCGCTATTATTGCCCTCCCCGCAGCCACGCAGGACATACTGGAGCATAGAAGATCGTAGAAATCCGACGAATCGCAGTGTACAGCCCAAAAGTTAAAGCTACCCTGAACAAACCTAGCACAGCCCAACGTAACCGAACGTAACCTGACTCAACACAACGTGCCGTGGCCACTACTGCTAGCCTTCCAAGAGCCAAGCACAAAATACTAGAGCTCTGCATTCCGCGGGAATCCACCCAATTGCAGACTATAGCACCAAAGTCAAAGCAAACCACTACTATCCTAGCCAACCGTAACATAACCTGACGAAACATGACTCCACATAACGAGTCTAGACCTATGTTGCTGGCCTTCCCGGAGCCAAGCAGGACACACTAGAGCACAGTGCAGCCCAGCAATCCGCCGAGTAACGGTGTGCAGTACGAAAGTTAAAACTACCCCAACCAAACTTATTCTATACCTACTTAACCGAACGCAATCTGACTCATTGTAACGTGCCGAGGCTACTGTTGGTAGCCATCCCAGAGCCAGTATGAAAATGTTATAGACATGTAGGGGGCAGAAACCCACCTAATAGCAGACTCTAGCACTGAAGTCAAAGCTACCCTCACATAACCATACCAACCGTAACCTATCAAACAGTACCTAACCCAACCTAACGTGCCGCGACCACTACTCTTGGCCTACCCAGTGCCAAGCAGAACACATTAGTGGAGAGTAGAGCGTAGGATTCCATAGAATCGGAATGTATATCAGGAAAGTGAAAGCTACCCAAACCTAAACCAAACAAAGCGAACATAACCAAACATATCATAACTCAAACTAAAGTGCCGAGACCGCTATTGCTGCCATCCGCGTAGCCAAGCAGGACAAACTAGAGCACAGTAGGGCGCTGAAGTCCACGAACAGAAATGTACAGCACAAAAGCCGAAGCTACCCTAACCAAACTTAGCACAGCCCAACGTAACCGAACGTAACTTAACTGAACATAACGTGCCTTGACCACTATTTTTGGCCTTCCCAGGACCAACCTGAAAATATCAGATTAATGAAGGGCGCAGAAATCTGACTAACATCAGACTACAGCTCAAAAGTCAAAGCTATCATCTAATAACTTAGTCAATCTTACCATGACCGAACGTAACATAACACAACCTACGTTGCCGTGACCACTATTGCTGGCTTCCACAGAGCCAAACGGAGCATACTAGTTGAGAGTAAAATGCGGAAATCAGAAGAACAGCAGTGCATATCAAAAACGTCAAATCCAAACAAGCCTAACCCAAACAAAATGGACATAACCGAACATAGCGTAACTCAACCTGACGTGCCGAGACAGCTATTGCTGCCCTCCCCAGAGCCAAGCATGACATACTAGTGCGCAGTGGAAGGTCGAAATAATCCCAGTAGCAGTGTACGGCACGAAAGCTATAACTATCGTAACCAAACTTAGCCTAACTCAACCTAACCGAACGTAACCTGACTCAGCGTCAGGAGCCGAGACCACTATTGCTTGCCTTCGCAGAGCCAAGCTGAAAATACTAGAGCACAATGTTGCGCAGAAATCGATCAAATAGCAGACTATAGCACTAAAGTCGAAGCTAATCTCTCCTAGCCTTGCCAACCGCAACATAGCCAAACGTAACATAGGTCAACCTAACGCGCCTAGAATACTGTTGCTGGCCGCCACAGAGACGCGCAGAACACATCAGTGGAGAGCAAAACGAAGAAATCCATATGATCACAGTGTATATCAGTAATCTATGTTACCCAAACCTATCCCAAACAAACAGAAGAAAAGCAAACATAGCCGAAATCAACCTAACGTCCCGGAAACGCCATTGCTGCCGTTCCGAGAGCCAAGCAGGACATACTACAGCGCAGTGGGTGCAGAAGTCTACCGAGTAGCAGTGTACAGCACAAAAGTTAAAGCTGCCCTTAGCAAACTTATTCTAACCCAACTTAACCGAACGTACACTGACTCAACGTAACGTGCCTGGACCAATGTTACTGGCCTTCCCGGAGCCAAGCTGAAAATATCAGTGCACATTAGGGCGCAGGAATCCTCCTAATACCAGACAATATCACTAAAGTCAAATCTATCCTCTCCTAACCTAACCAATCGTAATATAACCAAACATAACGTGCCGTGATCATTATTGCTGGCCTCCCGAGAGCCAAGTAGAGGATACCAGTGGAGAGTAGAACATAGAAATCGATAGAAACGCAGTGTATATCAGAAAGTCAATGCTACACAAACCAAACCCTAACCAACAGAACACAGGCAAACAAAGCTAAACTCAGCCTAACGTGCCGAGACCTCTATTGCTGTTCTCCCCAGAGCCAAGCAGAATAGATTAGTAGGGACTAGAACGCAGGAATCCAGAGAAAGTCTGTGCTCATCAGAGAGGTCAAAGCTATCCAAGCATAACGCGAACCAACAGGACATAGCCAAACCTAGCCTAGCTCAACCTAACGTGCCTAGACCGCTATTGCTGCCATACCCGCAGCCAAGCAGGACATACTAGAGAACCCTCTATCGCGGAAATCCACCGAATAGCAATGTGCAGCCCAAAAGTTACAGCTATCCTAACCAAACCTGGCATAACCCTACCTAACCGAACGTAACATGACACAAAATTACGAGCCGAGAGCACTGTTGCTGGCCTCTCCAGAGCCAAGCAGAACACACTAGTGCGTAGTAGAACGTAGATGTCCATATAATCTCGGTATATATCATAAAAGTGGCAGCTACACAAATATAACTCAAACAACCAGAACATAGCCAGACATAGCCTATCTCAATCTAACCTGCGGAGACCGACATTGCTCCCCTCACAGAGCCAAGCAGGATATACTAGGGCACAGTACAGCGCAGGAATCCATCTTATATCAGTGTACAGCGTAAAAGATGAAGCTACCCTAACCAAACTTAGCCTAACCCAACCTAACCGAACGTAATTCGACGCAGCGTAACATGCCGAGACCACCATTGCTGGTCTTCCCAGAGACAAGCTGGAAGTATTAGAGCACTGTCGGGTGCAGAAATCCACCTAATATCAGATTATAGCGCTAAAGACAGAGTTACACCCTTCTAACCTAACATACTGTAACACAACCAGAAGTAACATAACAGAACCTAACTTGCCGCGACCAGTATTGCTTGCCTCCGCAGAGTCAAGCAGAACACATTAGTGGAGAGTAGAATTCAGAAATCCGTAGTACTGCAGTGTATACCAGAAAGGTCTGTGCGATCCGGAAACAAAGCAAACAAACAGAACATAACCAAACATAGCATAGCTGGACCTAACGTGCCGAGGCCGAAATTGCTGCCCGCTCCAGAGTCAAGCAGGATTTACTAGCACACAGTAGAGAGCAGAAATCCACCGAATAGCAGCGTATAGCACGGAAGCCGTAGGTATCTTTACCAAACCTATCCTAGCCCAACATAACTGAACGGAATCTGACAAACATAACGTGCCGAGGCGACTGTTGCTGGCCTTTCCAGAGCCAAGCTGGAGATATTAGAGCACTGTGTGGTGCAGATATGAACCTAATAGCAAACGATATCTATTAAGTCAACGATATCCTCTCCTAGCCTAACCAATCCTGACATAACCATGCGTAACATAACCAAACCTAACGTGCTGGGACGACTACTGCTGGCCCTCCCAGAGCCAAGCTGAATGCATTAGAGGACTCTAGGGCGCAGAAATCCTCTTAATATCAGACTACAGCACTAAAGGCGAAGCTATTCTCTCCTAACCTAACCAATCGTAACATAACCAAATGTAACCTAACCCAACCTAAGTTGCCGTGAACACTATTACTGGCCTGCCCAAAAACAAGCAGAACACATTAGCGGAGAGCAGAGCGCAGAAATCCTAAGAACTGCAGTGTATATCAGAAAAGTCGAAGCGATACAAACCTAGCCCAAACCAACGGAACGTAACCAAACATATCCTAACTCAATCTAACCTGCGGATACCGACATTGCTTGCGTCCACAGAGTCAAGCAGGAGATACTAGAGCACAGCACGGCACAGAAATCCAACTTATGGCAGTGTACAGCACAAGAGTTAAGGCTATCCTAGCCAAACTTGGACTAACCGAACCTTACCGAACGTAGCTTCAGTCAAAATAACGTGCCAAGACCACAGTTGCAGGCCTTCCTAGAGCCAAGTTGAAAAGATTAGAGTACTGTATGGCCTAGAGGTCCAACTAATAGAAGACTATAGGACTAATGACAAAGATATACTCTCCTAACCTAACCAATCGTAACATAGCCAAACGTAACACAGCTCAACCTAACGTTCCGCGACCATAATTGCTGGCCGCCACAGCGTCAAGCAGAACACATTAGTGGAGAGTAGACCGGAGAAATGCTTTGATTCGCAGTGTATATCAGAAAAGTCGTAGCTACCTGTACCTAATCCAAACCATCGGAGCATTACCTAACGTCATATAACTCAGAGCAACCTGCCGAGGCCGCTGTTGCTGCCCTCCCCGGAGCCAAGAAGGACATACTAGAGCACAGCAGAGCACAGAAATCCACCGAATATCAGTGTACAGCACAAAAGTTTAAGCGAACCCTGTCAAACTTTGCCTAACCTTACCAATCGGGGGTAACCTGTCTCAACATAACGCACCGAGACCGCTATTTGTAGCCTTCCCAGAGACAGGCTGAGAATATTAGAGCGCGGAAGGGCGCAGAAATCCACCTAATAGCAGACTGTAGCTATAAAGGCAAAGCTATCCTCTCCTAACCCAAACAAGCGTAACATAACCAAAAGTAACCTAACTCAACCTAACGTGCCGCGACCTCTCTTTCTGGCCTCTCCAGAGCTAAGCAGGACATACTAGAGCACAGTAGAGCGCAGAAGTCCTCCGAACATCAGTGTACAGAACAGAGGTTAAAGCTATCCTTACCAAACTTAGCCTGACACAACCTAACCGAACGTAACCAGTCTGAACATAACGTGCAGAGACCACTATTGTTGGTCTTCCCAGAGCCAAGCTGAAAGCATTAGAGCACAGTTCGGTGCATAAATCCACCCAATGGCAGACTATAGCGCTAAGGTCAATGCTACCCTATCTCACCTAACCAATTATGACATAACCAAACGTAACCTAACTCAGCGTTACGTGCCGCGACCACTATTGCTTTCCTCTCCAGAGCCAAGCCGAACGCTTTTGTGGAGAGCAGAACGCAGAAATACATAGAATCGTAGTGTGTATCAGAAAAGTCAAGGCTCCCCATGCCTAACCCAAGCCAACGTAGCATAGCTATGTGTAGCCTAACTCAAACTAACTAGCCGAAGCCGCAATTGCTGACCTCCGCAGAGCAAAGCAGGACATACTAGAGCGCAGTAGAGCGCACAAATCCTCCATATATCAGTGTACAGAACGTAAGTTAAAGCTATCCAAGCCAAATATAGCCTAACCCAAGCTGACATAACTTAACATTACTCAGCCTGCCGTGTCGAGACCGCTATTGCTGCCCTCCCCAGAGCCAAGCGGGCATACGAGGGGACGGCAGAGACCTGAAATCCACCGAATAGCAGTCTATGGCACAATAGTCAAAGCTATCCCATCCAGTCCTTACCCAACCTAACCTAGCGAAGCGAAGCATAATACAGCGCAACTTACTGCGGCCACTTCTGCTGGCCTCCCAGAGCCAAGATGAGTAGAGTAGAGCACAGAACTTCAAAAAGATCCACCGAATAACGGCGTATAGCACAAAAGTCGAAATTATACTAACCAAACGTAGCGTAACCTGACATAACCAATCGTAACACAGCAGAACCTGACGTGCCACGGCACCAATGCACGCCCCCAAAGACGAGGAGGGTATAGCAGAGTAATGTAGAGCGCTGGAGTCCACCGAATAGAAGTGTACAGCACAAGAGTCGAAGATATCCTATTCTAAGCAGACCTAACCTAGCCTAAAATGGTGTAGCATAGATGAACGTAACGTGCCGCGACCACTACTCCTGGCCTTCCCTGTCCCAAGCATAATGTAGTAGAGCAGAGTGGATCGCAGGAATCCACTTGGTAACTGTGTATAGCTCGAATGCCAATGGTATCCTAATCAAACATACCCAAACATAACCTAGTTAAACATAGCCTGACATAACATAACGTGCCGCGACCACTATGGCTGGCCTCCGCAGGACCAAGCAAAGTATAGCAGGGCGCAGTAGAGCGCAGCAATCCTCCGAACAGCAGTGCCCAGCACTAAGGGCCCAGATGAACTGACTGAGCTTGACATAACCTAACATAACCAAACATAACATACTCTAACCTGTACTGTCGAGACCACTATTGCGGGCCTCGCCTGGGCCAAGCAGAAAATGTTGGAACACATTAGAGCGCAGATGTTCGCGGATAGCAGTGTATAGCACAAAAGACTTCCAACCCTAACCTCATCAAACGTAACGTTTCAAAACGTAACCCAAACAAATCTAACATGACCAGACCACGATTGGTGGCCCCCACAGACACAAGCAGAATGTACAAGCACACGGCAGTGCACAGCAATCGACCGCATTGCAGTGAATAGGCAAAAGCCATAGATATCGTAATCTAAACTGGCCCAACCTAACCTTACAAAATATAGCATAGCTCAATATAATGTGACGCGACCACTGCTCCTGGCCTCCCCTGAGCCAAGCAGAGTGTACTAGAGCACAGTAGTGCGCAGAAATCCACCGCATTTAAGTGCATAGCGGGAAAAACGTAGATATCCAAACCTTACCTGCCCTAACCTAACCTAACCAACCTTAGCGTAGCTCAAAGCAACGAGCCGTGACCACTGACCCTTGCCTCCACACAGCCAAGCAGAATGTAGTAGAGCACAGCAGATCACAGAAATGCACCGAGTAACAGTGTTCAGCTCGAAAGCAGAAGCTACACTAACCAAACCTAACATAACCTAACCTAACGAATGGTAACAGAACTCAACCTAACGAGATGCGGCCACCGTGGCGCGCCTCCTCACTCTCAAGCAGAGTAGAGTAGAGCACAGTGGAACGCAGAAATCCACCGAACTACTGTGTACACCACGTAAGCCAATGATATCCGTACATAACCCAGACAAACGAAATATAACCAAGCGGAGACTAACAGAACCTAACGTAACGAGACCACTATTACTGCCCCTCAAAGTCGAGCAGAGTATAGAAGAGCATTGTAGAGCGCAGAAATCCACCGAATAACAGAGTACAGCACGAATGACCAAGCAACGCTCTTCTAACCTAGCCAATGGCAACATAACCAAGCGCGACATAACTCAGACTAACGTATCGAGAACAATGCTGCTGGCCTCCCAACAGGCAAGCAGATTATACCAGTGCACAGTAGAGCGCAGTAATCCACCGGAAGCAGTATGCAGCACAAAAGTTAAAGCCATCCTATCCAGACTTAACCTAATCTAACCAAGCCGAACGTAACCTAACTCAAACAAATGTGCCACGGCCGCAACAGGTGGCCTAGCTAGAGACAAACAGATGCTGGCAATGCAATGCAGAGCGCAGGTATCCACCGAACAGCTGTGTATAGCACAAAAGTCGAAGTTTTCATATCCTAACCTAGCCAAACGTAACGTTTCCGAAAGTAGCCAAGTTCAACCTAACATGGCGAGACCACTATTGATGGCCGCACAGATACATGCATAATGTACTAGTGCACTGTCGTGCGCAGAAATACACCGTATTGCAGTGAACGGCACAAAAGCCGTAGATAGCCTAACCTAACCTGACCTAACGTAACCTAACCTTGGGTAGCATATCTCAATGCAACCTGCCGCGACCACTGCTCCAGGCCTCCCCAGAGCCAACCTGATTGTAGTAGAGCACAGTAGATCACACAGATGCACCGAGTAGCTGTGTACAGCTCGAAAGTAGAAGCTACACTAACCAAACGCAACTCAACCTAGCCTAACCAATCGTAACATAACTCAACCCAACGTGCTGCGACGACTATTGCGCGCCTCCCCAGAGTCGGGCAGAGCATAGTCGATCAATGTAGAGCGAAGAAATCGACCGAATAGCAGTTTACAGCACAAAAGTGAAGAAATCCAAACCAAGCCTTCCTTAACCTAACCTTACGGGAAGGAGCATTACTCAACCTAACGTGCCGAGGTCACTATTTCTGGTCACAACAGAAGCAAGCAGATCTCATTAGAGCACACTAGAGAGCAGAAATCCACGGAATAGCAGTGCATAACGCAAAAGTCGAAGTTGTATATCATAACCTAGCCAATGTTACACTTCCAAAGGTTACGTAACCCAACCTAACATGACGAGGATACTATTGTAGGCCACCACAGGTGCAAGCAGAGTGTTCTAGAGCAGAGTAGTACGCAAAAATACATCGCATTGCAGTAAGCATCACCGAAGCCGTAAATATCGAAACCTAACCTGACATATGCTATCCTAACAAAACGTAGCATAGCTCAACCAGACGTGCCGGGACCACTATTGCTGGCCACCCGAGAGCGAAGCAGAACATACTAAAGCACACTAGACACAGAAGTCCTCCGAACAGCAATGTATAGCGGGAAAGTCAAAGCTATCCCTAACCAACTTAACCATGCCTAAACTTACAAACCGCAACCTTACTCAACCCAACCTGCCGAGACCAATATTGCTGGAATTCCCAGGGCTAGGCGTAATGTCAGAGAGCACAGTACAGAGCAGAGGTAATACGAATTGCAGCGTATAGCATGAAAGTCCGATTCAACCTGACCGTGCTTAACACAACCTAATCCAACGAAACGTAAGCTAACTCAAACTAACGTGCTGGGACTGCAATTACTGGCAGCCAGAGAGCCAAGCAGAATATATTAGAGCACAGTAGGGATCAGAAGTCCACCGACTAGCAGAGAATAGCACGAGAGTCAAAGCTACCCTAACAATGCGTAGCCCAGCCTATCCTATCCAAACAAAACCCAAGCCGAAGTAACGTGCCACGACCACTATCGCTCACCGGCCCGGATTCGGGAAGAGTATGGTACAGCAATGTATAACGCCGATATCCACCGAATAGCAGTGTATGGCACAAAAGTCAAAGAACTCCTGACCATGCATTTCTAACCTACCCTAACGTAACGTAACAGAACACAACCTATCGTGCCGAAATCACTGTTACTGTCCCTCCAGAGCCAAGCAGAAATTGTTAGAACGCAGTAGAGCGCAGAAACCCGCGGACAGAAATGTATAGAGCAAAAGACTAAACTATCCTATCCTAACCTGACCAAACCTAAGACGGCGGACCGTAGCATAGCTCAACCTAACGTGCCGAGAGAACTATTGCTGGTCACTTCAGAGCCAAGCAGAACACACTAGAGCACACTAGAGCGCAGAAGTCCACAGAATAGCTGTGTATAGCATAGAAGTCAAAGCTACCTTATCCTCATATATCCAACCTTGGCATAACCATGCGTATCATGGCACAACCTAACGTACCGCGACCACTATTGCTGGCATCCCCAGATTAGAGCAGAACATTCTGGAGCACAGCAGAGCGCAGAAATCCACCAAATTTTTGAGTATAGCACAAAAGTCGAACATATCGTGACCTAGCCTGACCGCAACTAACCTAAGCAGACGTAGAGTAGCCCAACTTTACTTGATGAGACCGCTATTGCTGGCCTCCCCAGAGCCAAGCAGAATATACTAGAGCACAGTAGAGCGCAGAAATGTGCCGCATTGCCCTGTATAGGACAAAAGTCAAAGCCATCCTATCCTAACATAGCCAAATGTAACACAACCAAACGTGACGTAACTCAACGCAACGTCCCGCGACAGCTATTTCTCGCCTCCACAAAGGCAAGCAGAATACACTAGAGCAGAGTAGAGCGCAGAAATTAACTGCATTCCAGTGCAAAGAACAATAGTTGAAGATTCCCTAACCTAACATGACCTAACCTGCCCTTTCCGAAGGCAGTGTATCTCAACATGTCGCAATGAGGCATATATTGCAGGACTCACCAGAGCCAAGCAGAATGTATCAGAGCACTGCAGAGAGCCGAAATCCACCAAATAACAATGTATAGCACAGAAGTCGAAGTAGCCAATCATAGCCTAGCCAAAGTAACGTATGCAAACGAAATTTATCTAAACCTAACATGGCCAGACCGCTATTGTTGGGCACACAGAGCCGAGCGGAATGTACTATAGCATAGCAGAGCACAGAAATCCACTGCATTGATGTGCATTGCACGAAAGATAGAGATACGCAAACCCTACCTGACCTAGTCTGACCCAAACAATCGTAGAACAACTGAACATAACGCGCCGAGATCTCTATTGCTGCGCTTCACGGAGCAGCGCTGAACATAGTGGAGGACACTATAGCGCAGAAGCCCACCTAATAGTTGTTTATAGCAGAAAAGTCAAAGCTACGCTATCCTAATATATCCATTCTTAACATAACCGACCGTAACGTAACTCAAACTAACGTGCCGCGACCACAATTGCACGCCTTCCCAGAGTCGAGCAGACGTACTAGAGGAGAGTGGAGCGCAGAAATGAGTGGAATCGCAGTGTATGGAACACAAGACATATCCATCTAGTCAAGACCCAAGCTAACATAACCTAACCAAACGTACACCACCAAACGTATCGTGCCGCGACCACTATTCCTGACCTCCCCAAGGCCAAGCAGAATATTTTAGAGCACAGTCGAGAACAGATATCCAACGAACAACAGGTTATAGCAAGAAATCAAGGCAATCCTTTCCGAACTTCGCCTAACCTAAACTAACCAAACGTAACCTAACTTAACTTAACGTGCCGAGCACACAGTTATTGGCCACACCAGAACCAAGCATGGCATGATAAAGCATAGTAGATGGGAAGAATCCACCGAATATCAGTGCATGGCACAAAAGTCAAAGAGATCCTATCCAACCCTCCTAACCTATCCCAACGGTACGTAACCTGACAAAGCCTAAAGTGCCGAGGCCGATGCTATTGGTCACCACAGAGCCATGCAGAGGATACTAGAGCGCATTAGAGGACAGAAAACCTCCGAACAGCAGTGCACACCACAAAAGTCGAAGTAGCATATCCTAACCTAGCCAAACGTGACATATGCGAACGTAAGATAGCTCAACCAAGCATGAGGAGACAGTAGTGCTGGCCTTCACAGAGACAAGCTGAATGTACAAGAGCACAATAGAGCGAAGAGATCCGCCGCATTGCAGACTTTAACGAAGAGGTCAAATATATCGAAAACACACCGGACATGGCGTAACATAGCCAATCGTACCCCGCTTCAACATAACGTACCGAGACCAATAATGTTGGCCTCCCAGAGCCAAGAAGGACATTCTAGAGCACACTGCAGAGCAGAAATCCCCATAATAGCAGTGTACAGCACAAAAGTCAAAGTTACCCTAACCTAATATATAAAACCTTAACATAATCAAACGTAACACAACTAAACCTAACGTACAGCGACACCTATTGCTGACCACCACAGGGTTGAGCAGGACGCACTAGAGGAGAGTAGTACGCAGAAATCGTTAGAATCGCAGCGTACAGCGCAAGAGTCACTGCTAGCCAAACCGAACCCAAATCAACGTAACCTAACCGAACGAAGCATAACTCAATAAAACGTGCGGCGAACACGGCTTACGCCCTCCCATCGGACAAGCAGGATATAGTAGAGCACAGTAGGTCACAGAAGTCCACCGAATAGCTGTGTATAGCAGAAAAGTCAAAGCAACCAGAACCTATCCCAAACGATCGTAACCGAACCAAACGCATACTAACTCAACATAACGTGTCGCCACCACTATTGCTGGCCTCCCCACAGCCAAGCAGAGCACACTAGATGAGAGTGGAGCGCAGGAATCCACCGCATTGCAGTTTACAACACAATAGTCGAAGATATCCTGACCTAACACAAGCGAACCTACACCAAACCAAGCGTAACCTAACTCAACATGACGTGCCCCGACCACTATTGCTTGACACCCCAGGTCCAAGTAGTATATAGCAGAGCACAGTAGAGAGCAGACATCCGCCGAATAGGATTGTATGGCACTGAAGTCAAAACTATCCTATCCTAACCTAAGCAAACGTAACATAGCCGAACGTAACCCAACCCATCCTAACGTGCCGGGACCAGTATTTCTTGCCTCCCCAGATCCAAGCAGAATATACCAGAGCACAGCAGAGCGCGGAAATCCACCGGATGTCAGTCTACAGTACAAAAGTCAAAGATGTCATTACCTAACCCAAGCAAACCCAGCCGAAAGAACATAACCTGACACAACCGAACGCGCTGCGGCCACCTTTTCTGGCCTCCCATAGCAAAGAAGTGCATGCTAGGGGTGACTGTGGCGCAGAAATCCATAGAATCGCAGTGTATGGCAGAAAGGACAATGCTATCCGAACATAACCCAAACAAATGTAACCAAACGAAACGTAGAATAACACAACGTAATGTGCCGCGACACCGCTGCTGCACCCCCGGGGCCGAGCAGAATATAGTAGAGCAGAGTAGAATGTCGAAAGCCGCCAAATTGCAATGTATAGCACAAGAGCCGGAGATATCATAACCAAACCTAACGAAACCGAACGTAGAATAACTAAGCCTGTCGAGCCGACACCACATCTTCTGTCATCCCCAGAGAGAAGCGGAATATATTGGTGCCCAGTAGAGCGCAGTAATCCAGATGATAGCAGTGTATAGCATAAGAGACACAGAAATCCTGACCGAACCTAGCATAACCTAACCATCCAATCGCAAAATAAATGAAACTAACGTGCCGCGAACACTATTGCTGGCGCACACAGAGGCAAGCGGAATATGGTAGAGAGCAGTAGAGCGCAGAAGCCCATATTACAGCAGTGATGAGCTTAGAGGCCGAAGACACCCTAACCAGGCCCTATCTAACTAAACATAACGAAACGCAATCTTTCTCCAATTAACGTGAAGCGACCGGTATTACTGGACCTCACAGACCGGAGCAGAGCGCAATAGGGTAGCGTAGAGCGCAGAAAACCACCGCATTGCAGTGCATAGCGCAAAAGTCACGGATATCCTAACGGAATCTAACTTAACCTAACCAAACCAAGCAGAGTCTAACACAACGTAACGTGTCGAAGCCACCATTGCTGGCCAGCTCAGATCCAAGCACAGAGTATTAGTGCATAGTAGATCGCAGAAATGCAACGAATTGGAGTGTACAACGCGAAAGTCAAAGCTATCCCTCCTACCCTAGCCAGATGTAACATAACCAGCCGTAACATAACTGAAGCAAACGTTCCGGAACCTGTACTGTTGGCCTCCACAGAGCGAAGCGCGGCATAATACAGGAGGGTAGTGCGCAGAAGTCCATAGAATTGCGGTGTAAAGTGGAAAAGTCGAAGGTGTCCAAACCTTACCAAAGCTAGCCTAATCTCGTCAAACGTAGACTAACAGAACATAACTGGCCGCGACCACTATTGCTGGCCACCAGCGACGAGCAGAACATACTGCAGCACAGTAGAGCCCAGAAATCCATCGCATTTCTTTGTACAGCACAAAAGTCGAGGACAAACTGGCCTAACACAAACAAACCTGCACCAAGCAAAGCGTAACCTAACTCAACTTGACGTGCCCTGACCACTATTGTTTAACTGCCCAGGTCCGAGCAGGATATAGCAGAGCATAGTAGAGCGCAGGAGTCCGACGAATAGCAGTGTATGGCAGAAAAGTCAAAGGTACCCTGACAAAACCTAACCTAACGTTACCTTACCAAACGTAACATAACACAGACTAACGTGCCACGGCCTACATTTCCAGAGTCCCCAGAGACAAACAGAAGGCGATAGAGCGCCGTAGAGCGCAGAAGTGCATACAATGTCAGCGGTGCGCACAAGAGACAAAGGTATCCTTACATAAGCCAACGATGCCTAACGAAACCAAACGTAATCTAACTCAACCTGCGTGCCGCAACCAGTACCGCTGGCCTCCACAGAGCCAAGCAGTGCATACTAGATCACAGTGGAGCGCAGAGATACGCCGAATAGGATTGTATGGCACTAAAGTCAAAGCTATCCTATTCCAACTTAAACAAACGTAACATAACCAAACGAAATATAACACATCCTAACGTGCCGAAATCAGTATTGCCTGCCTCCCATGATCCAAGAAGCATAAACTGGAGCACATTAGAGAGCAGCCATACACCGGATGGCAGTGTATAGCACAAAAGTGAAAGATTTGCTAACCCAACATTACCTAACCTAACACGAACAAGGTCAACGCAAACAGCCAGACGTGCGGAGACCACTATTTCTGGTCTCCCCTGAGCCGAGCAGGACATGACAGAGCAGAGTAGAGCGCAGGAACCCACCGAATTGCAGTGTAAACCTCAAACGTCAAAGTTATCCTATCCTAACCTAACAAAACTTATCAGAACCAAACGCAGCCTAACACAAACCAACATGCCCAGACCAAAATTGATGGCCTCCCCACAGCCAAGCAGAACGTATTAGGAGAGAGTAGGGAGCGGATCACCTTAGAATGGAAGTGTCTAGCACAAAAAGGCAGAGATGCCCTAACCTAACGCAAGCTAACCTAACATAACCAAACGTAACATATCTCAACATAACGTGCCACGACCAGTATTGCTTGCCTCCTCAGAACGAAGAAGAGCATGTTAGAGGACTGTAGAGCGCAGGAATCCACCAAATAGCAGTTTACAGCGGAAAAATCGGAGGTACCCTATCCCAACCTATCCAGACGTACACAACGGTATGTAGCATATCCCACCCTAACGTCCCGGGACCAGCATTTCTTGCATCCTCGGAGACAAGCAGAATATACTAGAGCGCTGTGGAGTGCTGAAATCCACCGAACAGCTGTGTATAGCATAAAGGACAAAGATATCCCTACCAAACCTGACCTAACATAACCTAGCCACATGTACACTCACTAAACTTAATGAGCCAAGACTACTACTGTTGGCCTCCAGGGAGCCAAGGATGTCATATTAGCACACAGTAGGTCGCAGAGATTCACCTAATAGAAGCGTATAGCCCAAAAGTTGGAGTTACCCCATCCTACCCTGACAAAACCTAACACAACCAAACGTAACCTGACACAACATAACGTGCAACGACCACTATGGCTGGACTCCCGAATGCCGAGCAGTGCATAGTAGAACAATCTGGAGCGCAGAAATCCAGCGGACCGCAGTGCATATTACAATAGTCGAAGCTATCCTATCCTAACAAAACCAAGCTTAACGTAACCGAACGTAGCCTAAATAAACGTATGGTGCGGAGACCACTAATACTTGCCTCCCCAGAGCAAAGCAAAACATATTAGAGAACCGTAGAGCGCAGTAACCCAACGAATGGCAGTGTATAGCACAAAAGTCAAATCCATCCTTACCAAGCTCATCCAAACCTAACCCAACCAACCGTAGAATAGCCAGTCGTAACGAGACAGCAAAACTGTTCCTGTCCTCGCCATAGACGAGCAGAACATATTAGAGCACACTAGAGCGCAGAAATTCGCCGAATTTCTGTGTATCGCGCAAAATACAAAGTTATCCTCTCCTACCCTAACCAAGCGTAACGTAACCAACCGTTAGCATAACACAGCGCAACGTGCGGAGACCACTATTGCTGGCCACGGCAGATGCAAGTATAGCATATTGGAGCGCAGAAATCCGCCGAATAGCAGTGTATAGCATAGAAGTCGGATCTATGCCATCCTAACCTAACCAAACGGAACCTATCCCAACCTATCGTACCGAGACCACTATTGCTGGCACCCGCAGAGCCGGGCTAAATATGCTAGAGCACAGTAGAGCGTAGAAATCGACCGCATTGCTGTGCATAGCACAAAAGACAAAGGCAACTTGACCAAACATAATCTAACCTATCCTAACCAAACGTAACTTGCCGCGATCACTGTTATGTTGCATTTGCGAGTTTGGGTTAGGTATATTTCGATTATGATAGCCATGTCGTTCGCCTATACACTGTGTTTCTATGGACTTCTGAACTCTACTCTCCCATAATCTGTGCTGCTCGGCTCTGGAGTGGTCAGCAGTAGTGGTCACGGCATGTGACTTTGAGTTATGTTACGTTTGGTTGAATTACGCTTGCTTGGGTCAGGTGTGGACAGCATTGGCTTTTCGCTACACACTGCTATTCTATGGACTTCTGCGCTCTAAAGTGCTCTATCTTACTGTGCCTTTCTCTGGTGACGCCGGGAGTAGTGGTCGCGGTACCTTAGGTTGAGTTTTGTTACGTTTGGTTAGGTTGGGTTTGGCTATGCAATATCGCCGGCTTTTATGCTATACACAGATATCCTTTGAATTTCTGTGCTCTAATATTTTCTGCCTGAACCTGGGGAGGCCAGCAGTAGTGGTCTCTGCAAGTTAGGTTAGTTACGCTACGTACGGTTACGTTAAGTTAGGACAGGTTAGGTTAGGATATATTTGACTTTTGTGCTATACACAGGAGTGCTGTAGAAAACAGTACACTACTGTGCTCTATTATTCTCCGCTTCCCTCTGGGGACTCCGGCAATAATGATCTCGGCACGTTAGATTCTGTCATGGTACGTTCGGGTATGTTTCGCTTCGTTAGGTTAGGACAGGATAGCTGAGACTTTGGGGCATGTACTGCTATTCGGATTATTCCTGTTCTCAACGTTGCTCCACTATACTCCGCTTGAATCTCGGGCGGCCATCGTGACGCGTTATGTTGAGTTAGGTTCCGTTAGGTTTGGCAAGGTTGGGAAGGTTTGGCCAGGATTTCTTAGATTTTTGTGCTATACACTGCTATTCCGTTAATTTCTAAGACATACTGTGCTCTACTACATTCTGCTTGGCTCTAGGAAGGCCAGGAGCAAAGGCCACGGTACGTGTCGTTGAGCTATGCTACGTTTGGTTATGTTAGGTTTGGTCTGGTTAGGTTAGAATATCTACGGCTTTTGTGCTACTCACTGCATTGCTGTGAATTTCTGCGCACCACTGTACTCTAGTACATTCTGTTCGCCTCTTTGGAAGCCAGCAATAGTGATCTCGGCGCGTCAGGTTGAGTCATTCTACGCTTGGTCACGTTAGGTATCGTCACGTCAGTTTAGGGTATTATAGACTTTTGTGCTACACGCTGCTATACGGTGGATTTCTGCGCTCTACATTGCACATCTGTACTCTGCTAGACTCAGAGGTGGAGAGGAGTGTTGGTCGCGGCACGCTAGGTTGTGTATTGTTACGAGTGACTATGATAGGTTAGTTTGTGTTTAGTAAGTATAGCCCCGACTTTCATGCTGCACACTGCTATTCAGTGCCTTTCTGCGCTCTAGTGTACTCTACAATTTTCTGCTTGTCCCTGGGGAGTCCAGAAATAGCGGCCGCTGCGCGTTAGGTTCAGTTATGTTACGTATGGTTTGGTTATTTTTGCTTGGACTTGGTTTGGGCAGATTTGACTTTTCTGCTATACAATGCGATTCTACGTATTTCTGCGCTCTACTCTCATCTGTTATGTTCCGCTTGGCTCTGGAGAGTCCGGCAACAGTTAGGTTTAGTTCGGCTGCGTTCGTCTATGTTACGTTTGGCTAGGCTAGGAGGGGACAGTGTTGACTTTTGCGCTATACACTGCTCTTCGATGTACTCCTCCGCTTTACTGTGTTCTTATATGCTCTGAATGGCGCTGGGGTGTCCAGCTGTTGTGGTCTCGCCTCGTTAGGTTACGTTAGCCTACCTTCGGTTATATCACGCTTAGATAGGTTAGGATAGGATGTCTGTGGCTTTTGCGCTATACACTGCCACTCAGTGAACTTATACCTACTACATTGCCATACTATTCTCTGCTCGACTCTGTAGAGGCTTGTAATAGTTGTCGCGGCACATTAGGTTTAGTTAGGTTTGGCTTTGGTATGTTATAGTAGCTTTGGTTAGGTTCGGATTGTTTTGACTATCGTGCTATACACCATTATCCGGTGGAACACTGTGATCCAATGTGCTCTACTATATCCTGCTCGGCTCTGGGGAGACCAGCAGCAGTGGTCGCGGAACTCTACGTGCAGCTGTCCGACGTTTGGTGAGGTTAGGTTGGGTCGGCTTAGGTCAGGTTGTCTTCGACTTTTGTGCTATACACGTAGCGCTGTGGATTTTTGCGATCCTCTGCTTTGTAATTTGTTCTGCTTCGCTCTGGGGTGGCCAGAAATAGTGCTATCGGCGCGTTAGGTTTGGAAGTATTATGTTTCGTTAGGATACGTTAGGAAGGTTAGGATAGGATTTATTTGATTTTTGGATATACACTGCTATTCGGTGAATTTCTGCGCTGTACATTGCTCTACTATACTCTGAACGAATCTGGACAGGCGAGCAATGGTGTTCGTGGCACGCTAGGTCAAGTTACGTTATGCTTGGTTAGTCTACGTTTGGCTACGTTTGGTTAGGATTGCCTTAACTTTCGTGCTATACACTGTTATTCGGTGGATTCCTGTGACCTACTGTGCTCTGTTACATTCTGCTTGTCTCTGAGGCGTCTAGGAGCTCTGGTCGCTGCACGCTATTTGGAGCATTGCTACGTACGGTTAGGTTTGGTTAGGTCTGGTTAGGTTAGCACATCTACGGCTTTTGTGCTATACACTGCAATGCGATGGATTTCTGCGCTCCGCTGTGCTGCAGCATATACCGCTTGGCGCTGGGGAGGCCAGTAGTAGTGGTCTCGGCAGGTTAGGTTGTGTTTGGCAACGTTCGGCTATGTTACGCTTAGTTACGTTAGGAGAGGGTAGCTTTGCCTATTGCACAATGCACTGCGATTATATTGTTTTCTGCGCTCCACTCTACTCTAATATGCTCTTCTTCGCTGTGGCGAGGCCAGCAGTAGTGGTCGCGGTGCGTTACGTTTGGTTATGCTACGTCAGGTTAGTTTACGTTGGGTCAGGTTTGGTTTGGGTATCTTCAACTTTTGTGCTTTTGACTAGAAAGCTGTCGGTGTCTGTGGACGACTGTACTCTAAGATATTCCGCTAGTCTCCGAGGAGGCCCGCAATAGTAGTTTCGTCGTGTTAAATTGAGTTATGCTACTTTTGCTTATGTTACGTTTTGTGAGGTTAGGACAAGATAGCTTTGACTTCCGTGCTCTGCATTGCTATCTTGCGATTCCTGCGCTCTACTGTGTCCGAATATCAGCTGCTTGGCTCTGGGGAGGTCAGCAATATTGGTCTCTGCGCGTTAGATTGGGTTGGGCATCGTATGTTTATGTCACACTTGGTAAGGTTGAGATAGACTACCGTAGACTCCTGCGCCATACACAGATATTCGGCGTATTTCTGCGCTTTGCTTTGCTCTAATACGTTCTGCTTGACCCTGGGGTGGCCAGTAACAGTGGCCTCGGCACGTTATATTCAGTTATATTTCGATCCGTTATGTTCGGTAAGGAAGGCTTGGTCAGGATTTCATTGGCTTCTGTGCTATACACTGCTATACGCGGATTTCTGAGCTCCACTTTGTCTTAGGAATTTCTGCATGGATCTGGGGATGCCAGCAACAGTGGTCCCGGCGCGTTAGGTACAGTTATGCTACGTTTGCCTATGACACTTTTTGTTATGTTACTACAGAGCAGCATAGACTTTTGTGCCACACACTGCTTTTCGGTGGATGCCTGCCCTCCACTGTGCTGTAACATGTTCTGCTTTCCTCTGGCGTGGCCAGTAAGGTATGTCTCGGCAAGTTAGGTTGAATTATGTTACGTTTCGTTGGGTTAGGTAGGGAAGGTTTGGTCAGGACTTCTTTGCCTTTTGTGCAGTACACTTCTATTCGGCGTAATTGTGCCCTCCACAATGCTCTACTCTGCTCTACACCACTCTGGGGAGGCGAGCGGCTGTGGGCGTGGCACGATATGTTAAGCTATTCCGTTTGTCTAGGTTAGGTTAGGTTAAGTTTGGTCAGGATTCCTTTGACTTTCGTGCTATACGCTACCTTTAGGAGGATGCCTGCGATCTGCGGCGCTCAACCATATCCTGCTTCTCGCTGGGGATGCTAGAAGCAGCATTCGAGACACGTTACGTTGAGTTATGCTACGCTTGGTTAGGTTAGGTTATGTCAGGTTTGGATAGGATATCATCGTCTTTTGCACTATACACGGCTAGTCGGTTGGTTTCAACGGTCTAGATTGCCCTACGATACTTTGACCGAACCAGGGGAGGCGAGCAATAATAGTCGTGGCTCGTTATTTTGTGTTATGTTACGTTCGGTTACGTTAGGTCAGGTTATGTTTGGTTAGGGCAGCTGCGACTTTCGTTCTGTACACTGTTATACAGTGGATTTCTGTGATATACAGTACTCTGATGCGTTCTGCTTTGCTCTGGAGAAGCCAGGCGCAGAGGTCACCTTAAGCTATGTTGACCTATGCCACGTTCCGTTGGGTAAGGTTAGGGCAGGTTAGGTACGGATATCTGCGGTTTTTGTGCTGTACAATGCAATGCGGTGGATTTCTACGCACTAATGTGCCCTGGTACGCTCTGCTTGGCAATGGGATGCCGGCGATGGACTCGGCACGTTAGGCTGAATCACGTTACGTTTGGTTACGTCACGTTTGACTGGGATGGGATAGGTTAGCATTGACATTTCTCTTATACACTGCCTTTTGCGTCCCGTTGGGTTGAGTCAGGTTACGTTTGATTACCTTACGATTGGTTAGGTTTGGCGGGGCTAACCATGACTTATGCGCGATAAACTGCTCACCGGCGGATTTCTGCAACTCCACTGTACTCTAATATGTTCAGCTCGGCTCTGGAAGGGCCAGTAATAGTGGTTTCGGCACGTTAGACTGCGTCAGGCTCCGCTCGGCTGTGTTACGTTCGGTTATGTTAGGGTAGGGTGGCTTCGACTCTTGTGCAATACAATGTTATTCTACGGATTTCTGCGACGCATCATCTACTAATTTGCTCTGCTTATCCCTGGGGAGGGCAGCAATAGTGGTCTCGGCACGTTAGGTTGAGGTAGGTTACGTTCGGTTTGATAAGGTTTGGTTAGGTTTGCTTAGGGTTGCATTGACTTCCGTGCTGTACACTGCTATTCGGTGGATTTTTGCTATCTACATTGCTTTAGTTCATTCTGCTTGGCCCTGGGGAGGCCAGCAACAGTTGTTTCGCCACGTTAGCCTGAGTCAGATTAGGTTTGGTTATGTTAGGTTTGTCTGGGTTAGGTTAGGTGGGCTTCGTCTTTTCTACTGTGCACCGCTAACCTATGGATTTCTGCGACCTGTCTTCCTCTAATATTTTCGCCATGTCTCTTCGGACGCCAGCAATAACGGCCGCGGCACTTTATGTTGAGCTATGTTACGTTCGGGATGTTTAGGCTACTTTGGGTTAGGCTAGGGTAGCCTTCACTTTTTTGCTATACACTGCTATTCTGTGTGTTTCTGCGCACTGCTCTTCTCTAATATGTTCTTGTTGGCCACAGTGAGGCCAGAAATACTGGTAGCAGCACGTTATGTTTAGTTAGGTTACGTTTGGTTATGTTCTGACACGGTAGCTCTGTCTTTTGCGTTATACACTAGTATTCGGTGCATTTCTGCGCTGACCGTGCTCGATTATGCTCCGCTTGGCTCTGTGGAGGCCAATAGTACTGGTCGATGCGCGTTACGTTGAATCATATTGCCTCCGTTTTTGTTAGGTTTGGTTAGGTATGGTTAGGATATCTTCGTCTTTCATGCTATACATTGCTATCCGGTGGATCTTTGCGCACTGCTGTGTCTGGTATGCTCTGCTTGACTATGGGAGGCCGGCGATGGTCTCCGCACGTTATGCTGTGTCACGTTACGTTTGGTTACGTCGCGTTTGTCTTGGATAGGATAGGATAGCATTGACGTTTCTGCTATACACTGCGTTTCTGTGTATTTCTGCGCCCTACTCTCCTCTCATATTTTCTGCTTGGATGTTTGGAGGACAGTAATAGTGGTCGCGGCACGATAGGCTGAGATAAATTGCGTGCGGTTACGTTAGGTTGCGTTGGGTTTGGTTAGGATATTTATGACTTTTCTGCTGCACACTGCTGTTCTATGGACTTCTGCGCTCTACTGTGCTGCATCACCATTTGCTGGCCTCTGGGGAGGCCAGCAACACTGTTCTCGGCACGAGAGAGTGAGCTGAGTTACGTTCGGTTTAGTTGGGTTTGGTTCGGGTAGCTTTGACTTCTGCGCTGTGCACTGCTACTCGGTGGAATTCTGCTGTGTACGTTGCTCAAATAGCCTCTGGTTGGCTCTTGGGAGGACAGCAATACTGTTCGTGGCACAGTAGGCTATGCTTCGTTACCTTTGGTCACATTACGATACGCTAGGTTAGGACTGGACGGCTTTGACTTTTGCGCTATACATACCAATGCAGCGGATTTCTGCGAAGTACTGTGCTTTAGTATATTCTACTTGCCTCTGTGGAGGGCAGCAAAAGTGGTCTCGGCACGTTAGGTTGTGCCATGCTGCGTTTGTCTAGGTTAGGCTTTTTTGGATTAGGTAAGGATAGCTTTGCCTTTTCTGCTATACACTGGCATCCTCAGGACTTCTGCGCTCTAGTTTCCTCTAATATTATCTCCATGGCGTTGGGGATGACAGCAATGGTGGCCTAGGCCCGTTAAGTATGATTGGGATGCGTATGGTTATATTACGTTTTGCGTGGCTAGGACAGGGTAGCTTTGAATATTGTTTCTCTGCTCGAATCTGGGGAGGCGAACAATAGAGGTCGTGGTACGGTGGGTTGAGTTAGGTTTTGTTTGGTCAGGTTAGGTTGTGTTAAGTTTGGACAGGATAGCTCTGAATATCGTGCCCTATACTGCTTTTCGTTGGGCTCCTGTGATCTAGAGCTCTCTACACTACTCAGCTTGGTTCTGGGGATGTCAGCAGCGGCGGACGCGACAGGTTATGCTGTACTATGCCACGTTTGGTTAGGTTAGGTTGGACCAGGTTAGGTTAGGATATCACAGACTCTAGTGCAATACACTGCTCTTCGGTGGATTTCTGCGCTCTACATTTTTCTACGATAATCTGATCCGCACAGTGGTGCGGGTAATATTGGCCTTGGCCCCTTAGGTTGAGTAATGTTACGTTTGGCTAGGTTAGGTTAGGTTATGATCGGTTATGGTAGCTTCGACTTTCGTGTTGTACATTGTTACTCGGTGGATTTTTGCGATACATCAGTCTCTAACGTGTTCAGCTTAGCTCTGGGAGGGCAGGTAACAGTGGTCTCGGCACGTTACGTTGTGTTAGGCTACGTTTGGTTAGGTTAGATTAGGTTAGGTCAGGATATCTCGGACTTCTGAGCTTTACTCTGCAATGCGGCAGATTTCTGTTCTCTACTATGCTCTGGTATATTCTGCTGGGCTCCGCGGAGGTCAGCAACAGCGGTCTAGGTACGCAAGGTTGAGTTATGTTACGCTTGGGTACGTTTGACCAGGTCGTCTTCGATATTGCGCCATACACTGCAATTCGGTGGACCCTTGCCCTCCACATTTGTATACTAATGTCTGCTTGACTCCTGGATGGCCAGCTATGGTGGTCGTGGCACGTTGTGTTCACTTAGGTTACGTTTTGTTAGGCTAGATTTGGTTGAGTGTGATTAGGATAACTTTGACTTTTGTGCTGTACACTGCTCTTCCGTGGATATCGGCGCTCTGCCGTGCTCTAGTGTGCTCCGCCTGGCTCTGTGGAGGACAGCATATAGGGGTCTCAGCACTTTGCGTTGAGCTTTGTTACGTTCGGTTATGTTAGGTCAGTTTGGGTTAGGCTAGGGAGGCTTAGACTACTGTGCTATACACTGCTATTCCGTGGATTTCTACGGTCTGCATTACTCTACTATTCTCTGCACGACTCTTTGGAAGCAAGCAATACTTGTCGTGGCATGTTGGGCTGAGTTATGTTGTGCACGGTCACGTTACGTTTGATTAGGTTAGGAGAGGGTAACTTTCATTTTTGTGCTGCATTGTGCGATTGTATGGATTTCTGCGCTCTACTCTCCTCTAATTTGTCCTGCTTGGCTGTGGGGTAGCCAGCAACAGTGGTCCTGGCGCGATAGGTTTCACTAGGTGACGTTTGGTAAGTTTAGGTTAGGTTATGTTAGGTTAGGATGGCTTTGGCTCTTGTCCTGTATACCGCCATTCGGTGGATTTCTGAGATCTACTGTGCTCTAATATGTTTTGCTTGGCTCCGGAGAGGCCAGTATTAGTGTTCTCGGCCCGTTATGTTTATTTATTCTAGGTTCGGATAAGTTGCGTCAGGTCGGGCCAGGTCAGGATATTTTTTACTGCTGTGCTTTCTTCTGCAATTTGGTGGCTTTTTGCGCTTTACAATGCTCCAGTATGTCCTGTTTGCTTCTGTGGAGGCTAGCAACAAGGGCCTTGGTACGATAGGTTGAGCTATGTCGCTTGCGGTTGTGCTAAATTGGGTGTGGTTAGCATGCGATGGTTTGGACATTTGTGCTATACACTGGTATCCACGGATTTCGGCGCTCAACTGTGTTCTACTATTTTCCGCTTGGCACTGGGGACGCCAGCAGCAGTGGTCGCGGCACGTTAGGCTGCGTTATGCAACGTACAGTTAGGTTGCGTTAGGTCAGGTTAGGCTAGGCTATCTTCGATTTTTAGCTATTCACTACAATGCGGTGCCTTACTGTGCTACTGCGCCCTACTACATTCTGCTTGTGTCCGTGTAGGCCTCAAATAGCGGTCCCGCTATATCAGGTATTGTTAGGATTCGTTTGGATACGTTACGCTTGTCTATGTTAGGATATGCTACTTAGGACCTTTTGCTGTACACTGATATTCTGTGGATTTCGGCACTCTAATATGCTCTAGCATGCTCTGCTTGGCTCTGCGTAGCCCATCAGTGGATGTCGCGGCATGTTATGTTGCGTTACGCTTCGTTTGGATAGGTTAGGTTAGCCCATGTTGGGTAAGGGTACCTTACACTTTTCCGCTACGTACTGCAATGCAGTGAATTTCTACGCTCTTCTGTGCTCTGGTATATTCTGCATGGCTTTGGAGTGGCGAAGAATAGTGGTCGCGGTAAGCTATATTGAACTTTGTTACGTTAGGTTATGTTACGATTTTCTATGTTGGGATATGATATCTTCGACTTTTGTGCTATACACTGCAATGCGGCGGATTTATGCGCTCTACTGTGCTCTAATACCTTCTCGTCGGCTCTTGAGATACCAGCAATAGTGGTCTCGGCACGTTAGTTTGGGTTATGTTAAGTTTGGTCAGGTCAGGTTTGGGTAAGCTCGGTCAGATTATCTCCGACTTTCGTGCTATACACTGCTTTTCGGAGGATTCCTGCGCTCTGCAGTGCCCTACAGTACTCTGCTTGGCACTGAGCACGCCAGCAATATTTGTCTCGGCACGTTATGTTGTGCTATGTTACGTTTCGATATGTTAGGTAAGGTTAAGTTCGGTAAGGGTGGCTTTGACTTTCAAGCTATACACTGCCGTTCGCAGGATATATGCGCACGGCTGTACTCCACTATGTTCCGGTTGGCTCTGGGCAGTCCAGCAATAGTGGTCGCTTCACGTTATGTTGAGGTAGGCTACGTTTCGTTGGGTTACGTTTTCCTGGGTTAGGTCAGGAGGGCTATGAATTTTGTGATATTCATTGCGATTCTATGGACTTCTGCGCTCTACTGTCCTCCTGCACGTCTCTGGGTAGGCCAGCAATAGTTGTCGCGGTACGCTAGGTTTAGTTATGCTACGTTTGGCTACGTTAAGATTGTATTTATTAGGATAGGATAGCTTCGACTTTTGTGCCATACACTGCTATCCGCGTGCACCTGCACTCTACTGTGTTCTAATATTATCTGCTTTGCTCAGGGGAGGCCAGCAATATTGGTCTCATCACGTTATGTTGAGTTACACTACATCCGGAATGGTTAGGTTGGGACAAGTTAGGACAGGATATGCTTGACTTTTGTGCTGTGCACTGCAATACAGCTGGTTTCTGCGCTCTGCTGTGCTCTAGAGCATTCTGCTTGGCTCTGGGTAGGCCAGCAACAACGTTGTCGGTACGTTTGGTTGAGATATGCTATTTGCTGTTATGTTACGTTTCGTGAGGTTAGGATAGGACAGTTTAGACTTTTTTGCTATTTGCTGCTATCCTTTGGATTTCTGCTGTCTAACGTGTTTTAATATGCTATGCTTGGCTCTGGGAAGGCCAGCAATATTGGTCTCGTCACGACATGTTAAGTTGCACTACGTTTGGTTAGGTTAGGTGTGGTCAGGTTATGTTTGACTATGTTTGACTTTTGTGCTGTGCACTGCAATGCGATGGATATCTCCGCCCTGCTGGTCACTAATATATTCTGCTTGGATCTAGGGAGCCAGGAGTTGTGGTCTCGGCACGTTCGGTGTAGCCTTGCTGCGTTTGTTTGTGTTACCTTCGCTGAGGTTGGGATAGAATGGTTATGGCTTTTGTGCTATTCACTGCTATCCGCGGACTTCTGCGCTCCACTGTGATCTAGTATAACCAGCTTGGCTCTGAGGAGGCCAGCAGTCGTGGTCTCGGCACGTTTGGTTGCGCTTAGCTACGTTTGCCCATGTCAATTTTGGTTAGGCTAGGCTAGAATTGTTTAGACTTTTGTGCCATACGCTGCCACTCGGTGTATTTCCGCGCACTGCTGGGCCCTAATATGCTATGCTTGGCTCTGGCACGGCCAGCAATAGTAGTCTCGGCACGATAGTTTAACTTACGATACCGTTCATTGGGTTAGGTTAGGGAGGATTGCTTATTGTTTCTTTGGCTTTTGTGCTATACAATGCCATTCGAAGGCTCTACGCGCCCTGCATTGCTCTACTATACTCTGGTCGACTCTGGGGAGGCCAGCAGTAGTGGCCGTGACACTTTATTTATAGTTGCGTTATGTTTGGTCAGGCCAGGTGAGGCTAAGTTTGGCCATGATGGCTTTGACTTTCGTGCTATACATGGCTATACATGGCTTTTTACATATAGCGCTCTACTGTATTCTACTTGGCCCAGGGGAGGCCAACGATAGTGGCCGAGGCACGTTACGTTCAGCTAGGGTAGGAATGACTTTTTTACAATTGGTTACGTTTGGCCAGGATGGCTTCGATTTTCGTGATTTACGCTTTTTTCCGGTGTGTTTTTGTCATCTGCTGTGCCCTACTGTATTCTGCTTGGCTCTAGGGAGTGCGGCAGCAGTGGTCGCAGCACGTTACGTTGGGCTACGCTTCGTTCGGTTTGGTTTGGTTAGGACATGTCGGGTTAGGGTATCTTCGACATTTGCGCTATTCACTGCAATACAGTAGATTTCTGCGCACTACTGTGATCTACTACTCTCGGCATGTCTCGGTGGAAGCCAGCAATAGTGGTCTCGTCATGTTTGGTAGAGTTACGTATGGATATGTTACGTTTGGGTTCGTTAGCGTACGCTACTTTGACTATTTGTGCTCCACGCTGCTATTCCGTGGGCTCCTGTGATCTGCTGTGATCTACAGCATTATGCTTGTCTCTGGGAAGGTCAGGAGCAGTGGTCGCGGGACGTTACGTTCAGTTGGGCTATGGGCTGGATATGTTAGGATAAGTTTGGTCGTGATGGCATTGACCTCTTCGCTATACACTGCTCTTCGGTGGATTCTTGTGATCTACTGTGCTATACCACATCCTGCTTGGTGGTAGGATGGCTTTGACTTTTGTGCTAAGCACTGCTATTCGAAGGACTTCTACCCGCTGCGGTGATCTACTATATTCTGCTTGGCTATGGGGATGCCAGCAGTATCGTTCTCGGCACGTAAGTCTGTGTCAGGTTGCGTCTAGTTATGTTACGTTTGGTTTGGTTATGACAGTGTATCTTTGACTTTTGTGCTATAAACCTCTATTCGGTGGATTTGTGCGCTTTACTGATCTGCAATATATCCTGGTTGGCGCTGTGGATGACAGGAATTTTGGTCTCGGCACGTTAGGTTGAGTTAGGCTACGTGTGGTTACGTCACGTTTGGCTGGGTTGGGGCAGGGTAGCTCTGACTTTTGTGTTATACACTGCTATACGTTGAACCTCAGCGCTCTAGTGTGCAGTAGTTTTTTCTGCTTGGCTGTGGGAGGCCAGCAATGGTGGTCTCGTCACGCTAGGTTGAGGTATGTTACGCTTGGTTCGACTAGATTAGGATATGTTTGGTTGGGTTATCTTTGGCTTTTGTGCTATACACTGCTATACGGTAGATTTCGGGGCTCTGCCATGCTGTAGTATATTCCGTTTGGCAATGGGGATGCCAGCAGTATTGGTCCCGGCACGTTAGGTTGCGTTATGTTACGTTTGGTTTGATTAGGTTTGGTTAGTCTTGGCTAGGGTAGACTTGACCTTTGAGTTGTACACTGCCATTCGGACTATATCGGCGTTCTACATTGCGCTGCTCCCCTCTGCTTAGCTCTCGTGATGACAGCAATAGCGGTCGTGACTCGTCTTGTTGCGTTTCGTATCGTACGCTTATGTCACGTTTGGCTATGTTTGGAGATCATAGCTTTGACTTTTTTGCTATTCACTGCTGTGCAGCGGATTCCTTCGCTCTACTGCGCTCTAGTATTTTCTGCTTGGCTATGGGGAAGCCAGCGGTATTTGTCTCGGCACGCTAGTCTGAGTTGGGTTGCGTTTGGTTATGTTACATTTGGTTAGGTTAGGTGAGGGCAGCTTTGACTCTTTTGCTGTACACTTCTATTCGGTGGATTTCTGCGCTCTCAACCGCTGTGATATACTATGATCGTCTCTCGGGGTGCAAGCAATTGTGATCGCGGCACGTTAGGTTTTGTTCCTCTATGTCAGGATACGTTATGTTAGCTTGGGTTAGGTTAGGTTATCCTTGACATTTGTGCTGTACACTGCAATGCGGTGTATTACTCCGCTCTACTTTGCTCTAGTATATTCTGCTTGGATCTGGAGGGGCAAGCAACTGTGGTATCGGCACGTTAGGTAGAGCATGACTATGTTCTGTAAAGTTACGTTTAATGGCGTTTGGATAGGTTAGCTACGACAATTGTGCTGTGCACTGCGATTCTATGGATTCCTACGCTCTATTCAGCACTAGTATGTTCTGTTTTGCTCTGTGGATGGCAGCAATAGTCGTCTGGGCGCTTGAGGCTGATTCATGTTATCTTGGCTCGGTTAGGTTTGTTTGGGTTGGGTTAGGGTGTCTTTTACTTTTGTGCTACAAACTAACATTTAATGGACTTCTGCGCTCCACTCTCTTCTAATATGTTCTGATTGACGATGGAGTGACGTGAAATAGTGGTCTAGGCACGTTAGTCAGAGTTATGTTGCGTTCGGTTATTCTACGTTTTGTTAGATTAGGATAGGGTAGCTTAGGCTTTTGTGCCGTACAATGCACATCACCGGATTTCTGCGATCTTCTGTGCGCTATCGCTTTCTGCTTGCATCTTCGGTCGCCAGGAGTAGTGCTGTCGTCATGTAAGGTTTAGTTGCTACGTTTGGTTAGAATAGGTTCGACTTTTGTGCTCTGCACTGCCATTCGGTCGACTTCAGTGTCCTACATTGGCCTGCTATGCACTGCTCTGCTCAAGTGAGGAAAGTAATGTTAGCCTTGGCGTGATAGGCTGAGATAGACTACGTTTGGCTTCGGTATGCTAGTTGGCGTCAGGTTCGGATGCATTTGACTTTCGTGGTATACGCTGATATTCGTTGGATTTCTTCGGTCTGCTGCGCTCTCCTTTATCCTGCTTGGCCGCGGGGAGTCCAGCAATAGTGATCGCGGCAGGCTAAGCTGAGCTATGCTGTGTTTGGTTAGTATCTGTTTGTTTGCGTTAGGCTTCGGTTGCTTAGGATTCATTGATATACACTGCGATTCTATGGGTTCGGTGTTCTACTACCCACTAATTCCTTCAGCTTGGAGATGGCTGTGGGGGGGAGGGCAGCAATTGCTTTCCAGGCACGTTAGGTTTAGTTATGTTACGTTTGGTTATGTTACGCTTGGCAAGGATATGATTGGACAACTCTGACATTTGTGCTATACACTGCCATTCAGTGGATTTATGATTTCCACTCTGCTTTGATATGTTCTGCTTGGCTGAGAGGTGGCCAGCAATAGCTGTCTCGTCTCGTTAGCTTTAGTTATTCTGCGTTTGGTTAGGTTACGTTAGGCCTGGTTTGGTTACGATGGCTTGACTTTTGAGCTATACACACCGATTCGTTGGATTTCTGCGCTCTACTGTGATCTATTATTCTCTGCTATGCGCTGCGCAGGCCAGAAGTAGCGGCCGTTGCGCGGTTGGTTCTGTTTGGTTACATTTGGTTACGTTAGGCTCGTTTGGTTTAGTTCAGGATAGCTTTGTCTTTTGTGCTATACACTGCTATACGGTGGATTTCTGCGCTCTGCGTTGCTTTACTATCATCTGTGTGTCTCTGTGGAGGCAAGCAATGGTGGTATTCGCACGCTTGCTTGTGTTAGGTTACTTTCGGTTTGGTTAGGATGGTTTTGGCTATTGTGCTATATACTGCTGCTCGGTGGATTTCTGCGCTCTTCGTTGCTCTGCTAAGCTGTGCTCGGCTCTCCGGAGGTCAGCACGTGTGGCCGCGGCAAGTTCGATTGTGTCAGGTTACGTTTGGCTAGGTTAGGATACACTTCGTTGCGTTCAATATCTTCGACCATTGTGCTAGACATGGATACTATATGGACTTCTGCGCACTTCTGTGCGCTATCGCTTTATGCTTGCGTCTGTGGACGCTTGGAGTAGTGCCCTAGACACGTTAGGTTTAGTTACGATACGTTTGGTTGGGATAGGTTCTACTTTTGTGCTGTACACTGCCCTTCGGTCGACTTCAGTGACCTACATTGGTCTGCAATACTCTGCACAGTTCAGGTGAGGAATGCAATGGTGGCCTAGGCATGATAGGTTGAGATAGGGTACGTTTGGCTTCGGTATGCTAGTTGGGGTCAGGTACGGATAGATTTGACTTTCGTGGTATAGGCTGATTTTCGTTGGACTTCTACGGTCCACTATGCTCTTCTCTGTCCTACTTGGCCGTAGGGTGTCCAGCAATAGTGATCGCGGCTGGCAATGCTGAGGTATGCTATGTTTGGTTAGTATCTGTTTGTTTGGGTTAGACCTCGGTGGCTTAGGATTCTATGGGGTTCTATGTTCTACTGTCCACTAACATGTCCTGCTTCGCACTGGGAAAGCCAGCAATAGTGGACTCTGCAGGTTCGGGTGAGTTTGGATACGCTTGTCTTGGCTATGTTAGGTTAGGTTTGGTTTATGTAACTTTGACTATCGTGCTTTACACCGCCATTCGTTCGAAATCGGCGCTCTCCGTTGCTATACTAGCATCTGCTTACCTTTGGGATTGTCAGCAATGGCGGTCGCCTCACGTTTCGTTGTGTTAGGTGACATTTGGATAGATTAGGTTTGGTAGAGTATGGTTAATTTGGCTTTGACCTTTGCGCTATACGCCGCTATTAGGTGGATCCCTGCGCTCTGCTGTGCTCTAGTATATTCTGCTCGGGTGTGTGGAGGGCAGCAGTATTAGTCTCGACTCGCTAGTCCGAGTTATGTTGCGTTTGGTTATGCTACGATTGTTCAGGTTAGGACAGCATAGCTTAGACTTTTGTGCTGTACACTGCAATTCAGTTGATTTCTGCGGCCCGCTTTGCTCCACTATACCCCGCACGACTATAATGATGGCAGCAATTGTGTTCGCGGCACGTTATGTTAGGCCAGATTACGTTTGGCTAAGATAGGTAACGATGTGTTAGATTAGGATTTCTTCAGGGTTTGTGCTACACAATGCTATTCTATGGGCTTTTGCTCTCTTCAGTGCGATATCACACGTTGCCTGTATCTGTGAACGCCAGGAACAATGATCTCGGCTCGTAAACTTGTGCTATGGAACCTTTGGTAATGTTAGGTTTGGTTAGGTTTGATGGGGATAGCTTTGACTTCTATGATATTCACTGCTGATGCGTGGATTTCCGCGCCCTACATTGCCTCCTATAATCAGCTTGTCAATGTGGAGGCCTGTAATAGCGGTCTAGATGCGTTAGATTGAGACAGGCTGCGCTTGGGTAGTTTGTGTTAGTCTGGGTTATGTTTGGATAACTTAGACTTACGTGGTGCACAATGTTTCGCGGTGGATCTCTGCACTCTACTGTGTTCTAGTACGCGCTACTTGGCTCTAGATAGGCCAGCAATAGCGGTCTTGGTACGTTAGGTTGAGATAGATTACGTACGGTCATGCTTGGTTTGATTAGGATAGGACAGTGTAGCTTAGACTTTTGTGCTATACACTGCAATGCGGTGGAATACTGCGCTCTAATGTGCACGAGTATGTTCGGTTTGTCCCTGGGGAGGCCAGCAATAATGTTCGTGGCACGTATGGTTGGGTTACGTTACGCATGCTTTGTTTAGGTTAAGACAAGTTTGGTTAGATTGGCCTTGTCTTTTCTGCTGTATACTGCTATAGTCTGGATTCATGCTTTCTACTGAGCTCTAGTATATTCTGCTTGGCTACGCGGGGGCCAGCTGTGGTGGTCTCGGCACGTAAGGCTGAGATGTGTTGCGTTTGGTTAAGTTACGTTTGGCTACGTTAAGATAGGATAGCTTTGACTTTCGTGGCATACACTGCTAGTCGGTGGATTTCAACGCACTAAATTGCTCTACTCTACTCTGTTCTGCTACGGGTATGCTAGAAGTAGTGGTCCAGGCACGTTAGTTCGTGATATGCAACGCTTGGTCAGGATATGTTATCTTGGGTTAGATTTGGATAGCTCTGACTTTCGCGGTATGCACAGTCTTTCGGCGGATTTATGCGCTCTATTGTGCCCTAGCATGTTCTGCTTGGCTTTGGGGAGGCCAGCAATAGCGGTCTCGGCTCGTTAGTTGAGCCAGGTTACGTTCGGTTAGGCTGGGTCGTGCTAAGTTTGGTCATAGTAGCTTTCACTTGTGTGCTGTTCACTGCTATTCGGTAGGTTTCGGCCCTCTACTGTGCTCTGGTATGTGCTGCTTGGCTCTGGGGAGGGCAGAAATAGCGGCCTCGGCTCGATAGTTTGATTTATGCTATGTTTGGCTACGTTCTGTTCGTCTGGGATAGGTATGTGTAGCTTTGACTTTTCTGATACGCCCTGCGATTATATGGATTTATGCGTAGTACTTTCTACTAATGTGTTCTCCTTGTCTTTGGGGTGGCCAGCATTAGGGGTCGTGGCATGTTACATTGTGTCAAGTTACTTTCGGTTAGTTTGGGTCAGGCTAAGTTTTGACAGGACAGCTTCAGCTCTTGTGCTCTACACTGCTATTGGGTGGATTTCTGCGCTGTACTGTGCTCTAGTATGTCCTGCTTGGCTCTATGGAGACCTGTAGTAGTGGCCGCGGCACGATAGTGTAAGCTAGGATACGCTTGGTTATGTTACGATTCTCTAGGTTAGGGGAGGATAGCTAGGACATCCGTGCTGCGGTCTGCTATTAGGAGGATTTCTGCGCCCTACAGTGCTCTAATATCTCCAGGTTGGCTCAGGGAGGACCAGCATTAATGGTCTCGGAACGTTATGTTTAGTCATGTTACCTACGGTTATGTTTGTTCGGGGATAGTTTGATCAGGGTAGCTTTAACTTTTGTGCTCTACACTGCAATTCGGCCGATTTCTGCACTCTACGGAGCCCTAATATCTTTTTCAGCTTGGCTCTGGAAAAGCTAGCATTAGTGGCCTCTGCACGTTATGATGAGTTAGGATACGTTCGGTTAGGTTGCGCCAGGAAAAGTTTGGTCAGGATAGCTTCATCTTTTGTGCTGTACACTGGCATTAGGTCCGATTTCTGCGCTCCACTGTGCACTGGCGTGACCTGCTTGGCTCTGAGGGCGGGGGGGGGCAGCAATAGCTCTCTCGGCAAGTTAGGTCGAGTTATGCTATGTTCGGTTATGTTCAGGTAGTTTGGGTTATGTTTGGGCAGCTTAGCGTTTTCTGATATACAAAGAGATTAACTCTGCGGAGGCCAGCAATAGTGGTCGTGCCGCGATAGGTTGAGTTAGGTTACGTTTGGTTATGTTGCGGTAGGTTAGGTTACGAGAGGATAGCTGTGCCTTTAGTGCTGTAGTCTGTTATAAGGTGCATTTCTGCGCCCCACGGTCCTCTAATGTCTTCAGCTACGCTCTGGCAAGGCCATCGATTGTGATCTCGGCACGTTATGATGTGTCTGGTTAGCTTCGGCTTGGTTGGGTCGGGCTAAGTTTGGTCGGGATTGCTTTATCTTTTGTGCTGTACGCTGCTATTCAGTAGATTTCTGCGTTCTATTGTGCACTAACGTGTTCTGCTTGGCTCTCGGAAGGCCAGATTCGTGACCGCTGCTCGTTAGGCTATGTTAGATTACGTTTAGTTATGTTACGATTGGCTAGGTTAGGAGAGGATATCTTCGACTCTACTGCTATAGTCTGTTTTTAGGTGGAATCCTGCGCCCGGCAGTGCTCAAATGTTTTTACCTTGGCTCTGGTGGGGCCAGCAGTAGTAGCTTCGGCACGTTATGTTGAGTACGGTTGCGTTCAGTTACGCTGGTTGGTATATGTTTGCTTAGGATAGCTTCAACTTTGTGCTGTACACTGCTATTCGGTGGATTTCTGCGCTCTACTCTCCACTGGTATGCTCTGCTTGGATCTGGGGAATGCAGCAACAGCGTTCTCTGCACGTAAGGTTGAGTTCGGCTACGTTTGGTTATGTTCGGATTGTTTGGGTTTGGTTTAGCAAGCTTTGACTTTTCTGATATACACTGCGTTTCTGTGGACATCTGCGTTCTGCGCACCGCTAATGTGCTCTGCATGATTCTGGGGAAGGCAGCAATAGTGGTCGCGGCACGTTAATTTGAGATAGCTTACGTTCGGTCATTTTACGATAGCTTAGATTAGGAAAGGATATCTTTGACTTTAGTGCTATAGCCTGCTATTAGGTGGATTAGTGAGCCTAACGCTGCTCTAATATTTCAGCTTGGCTGTGGGAAGGCTACCAAATGTGGCATCGGCACGTTATGTTGTGTCAGGTTACGGTTGGTTAAGTGGGGTTATGCTATGTTTGGACAGGAACGCATTAACTTTTACGGTGTACACTGCTATTCGGTGGATTTCTGCGCTCTGCTGTGTTCTATCATGCCATGTTTGGCTCTGGGGAGGGCAGCAATAGCGGTCTCGGCACGTTAGGTTGAACTAGGCTACGTTTGGCTATGTATTGTTTGTTCGTGTTAGGTTTGGGTGCCTTTGACATTCCGATAAACACTGCGGTTCCATGGATCTCTGCGCTCTACTCTCCACGATCGTACTTTGATGGGCTCTGGGGAGGCCAGCAGTAGTGGTCGCGGCACGTTAGCTTGAGATATGTTACTTTTGGTCGTGTCACGTTTGGCTATGTTATGAAAGGATAGCTTTGTCTTCAGTGCTATGGTCTGGTATTAGGTTGATCTCTGCGCCCTACAGTGCTGAAATATTTTCATCTTGGCTCTGGGGTGGCAAGTAATAGCGGTCGCAGCACGTCAGTGTAAGTTAGGATACCTTCGGTTATGTTACAGTTCTTTAAGTTAGGAGAGGGTAGTTATACCTCTAGTGTTATAGTTTGCTGTTTGGCAGGTTCCTGGGCCCTACAGTGATCAAATATTTCCAGCTTGGCCCTGGCAAGGTCAGCAATAGTGGTATCGGCACGCTGTGAGTGGTCAAGTTACGTTCGGTTAGGTTGGGACCGGCTAAGTTTTGTCAGGATAGCTTTAACTTTTGTGCTGTAGACTGCTAATCTCTGAACCTCTGCTCCCTACAGAGAATCATTGTATTCAGATTAGCTCTTATAAGGCCAGCAATAGGGGTCTCGGCACGTTATGTTGAATCAAGTTACGTTCGGCTAGGTAGGGTTAAGCCAAGTTAAGTTAGGATCGCTTCAACTTTTGTGCTTTGCCCTGCGATTGTATCGACTTGTGTGCTCTACTCTCCTCTAATATGTCCTGATTTGTTCTGGGGATGTCAGCAACGGAGGTGTAGGCATGTTAGATTGAGTTACGTTTCGTTCGATTATGCTACGTTTGGTTATGTTATTCCCGGATAGCTTCGACTTTCCTGCTTTACACTGCTGTTCTTTGGATTTCTGCGCTCTGCTTTGGTCTAATGTTATCTGCTTTGCTCTGTAGAGGGCAGAAACTGCGGTCGCGGCGCGTTATGTTGTGTTATGTTACGTTTGCTTGTGTTACGTTTGGTTAGGTTAGTATAGGTTAACTTTGACTTATGTGCTACATACTTCTATTCGGTGGACCTCTCGGCTTTTCGTTGCTGTACTGTACTCTACTCGACTCTGGGGACGCCAGCAACGGCGGTCGTCGCTCAATAGGTTGAGTCAGGTTACGTTTGGCTAGCTTATGTTTGCGTGGGTAAGGCCTGTATAGCATTGATTTTTCTGCTATATACAGCGGTTCCACGAATTCCGGCGTCCTACTCTCCTATAATATGTTCTGCATGGCCCTGCGAGGCCGGCAATGGTGTTAGATTACGTTTGCTTGGGTTAGATTGCGCTGGGTTTGGCAGTGGTAGCTGTGACTCCTGTACTTCTCACTGCTACACGGTAGATTTCCGCTCTGCGCATTTCTCTACTAGCATCTGCTTTTCTCCGCGGAGGCCAGCAACAGTGGTCGCGTCACGTTATATTATGTTATGTTACGTTTGGTTATGTTAGGTGAGGATAGCTGTGACTACTGTGCTGTACATTGCTATTCGGTGGATTTCTGAGCTCTGCTGCGCTCTTGTATATTCTGCTTCGCTCTGGGGATGCCAACATCAGCGATCTAGGCACGTTAGTTTAAGTTAGGTTACGTTTGGTTATGCAATGGTTGTTCAGGTTAGGCTAGGATAGCTTCGACTCTTGTGCTATAGACTGCTATTCGCTGAATTTATACGATATATATTGCTCTACTATACCCTGCTCCACTCTAGGGAGGCCAGTAATAGTGGTTCCGGCAGGTTAGGTTGAATTAGACTACGTTTGGGTAGGCTATGTTTGCTTTGCTTATGTTTCGATGGATCTGGCTTTCTTGCTATAAACTGCCCTTCAGTGAATTTCCGCACTCTACATTGCTCTACGATATTCTGCTCTACTCTCTGGTGGCTTGCAATGGTGGTAGCGGCACTTAAAGTTCAGCTAGAATACTTTCGGATAGGTTGGGTTACGTTGCGTTAGGATAGGATATCTTCGACTGCTTTGCTACACACTGACATACTATGGAACTCTGCACCCTGCTGAGCGCTATCACAATTTGCTTGTGTCTGTGTACGCCAGGAAGAGCTGTCGCGGCATGTAGGGTTTTGTCATGTTCAGTTTGGTTATGCTAGGTTTTGTCAGGTTTTGTTGGGATAGCTTGACTTTTGTGCTATACAGTGAAGTTCGTTCGACTTCGGCGTTCTACATTGCTCTGCTATACTCTGCTTGGCTCTCGCGAGGCCAGCAAAGGCGGCCGTGGCGCGATAAGTTTAGTTAGGTAACGTTCAGTTATGTTACGTTTGGACAGTTTAGGATAGGGTTGCATAGGCTCTTCTGCCATACTCTGCCATCCGGTGGATTTCTGCGCTCTACTGTGTTCTAGTGAATTCCGCTTGGCTACGGGGAGGCCAGCAGTGTAGCTCTCGGCATGTTAGCGTGAGTTTGGCTGCGTTTGGTTTAGTTGGGTTAGTTTGGGTTAGGTTTGGGTTGCTTTGACTTTCGTGGCATAGACTGTTGTTCTGTATAATTCTGAGCTATGCTGTGCTCTAGTGTGTTCTGCTTGGCTCCATGGTGGCCAGCAATGGTGGTGGGGGCATGTTGGGCTCAGTTTCGTTATGTTTCGTATAGTTAAGATTGGTTAAGTTAGGAAGGGTTTCCTTTGATTTTTGTGGTACGCGCCGCTTTCGTTGGATTTCTCCTCTCTGCTGTGCTATAATATGCTCTGCGTTGCTGTGGGGTGGTCAGAAATAGTGACCGCGTCATGATAGCTCGTTTTGGGTTTCGTTTGGTTAGTTCATGTTAGCATAGGTAAGGTTTCGATGTCTTTGACCTTTCTGCTGTACACTGCGATCCTATAGATGTCTGCGACCTACTCTCCCCTAATACGCTCTTCATGGTCCTGTGGAAGCCAGCAATAGGGGAAGCGGCGCGTAAGGTCCAGCCATTTTACGTTCCGCTTGGTTAAGTTTGGTTCGGTCAGGACGGCATAGCATACACTTTTGTGCTATACACTGCTAATCGGTGGATTTCTGCGCCCTTCATAGTTCTACTATACCATATTCTACTCTGGGTGGGCCACCAGTGGCGGTCGTGGCACGATAGATTTCGTTAGTTTACGTTTTGTTGGGTTAGGTTTGGATAGGTTTGGCTAGGACGTCTTTGACTTTTGTGCTTTGCACTGCTATTCGTTGAGTTTCTGCGCTCTGCTGTGCTCTAATATTTCCTGCCAGGCACCGGGGAGGCCAGCAGTAGAAGTCTCGGCTCGTTCGGTTTAGTTATCCTTTGTGTGGTTAGGTGAGGTTATGTACCGTTAGGTTAAGATATCTTTGACCTTTGCGGTTTACGTTGATATTTGGGGGGTTTCTGCGCTCTACTGTGCTCTACTATACTCTGCTCGAAACTGGGGAGGCCACGAGTAGTGGTCGAGGCTCGATGGGTTTTGTTAGGGTACGTTCGTTAATGCCACGATTGGCTATGTTAGGACAGGTTTGCTTTGGCTCTTGTGCTACACACCGCAACTCGCTGCATTTCATCCCTCTACATCGCTCTGCTATAGTCCGTTCGTCTCTGCGAAGGCCAGTATTAGCCTTCACGGCGCGTCATGTTGAGTTATGCTACGTATGGTTAGGTTACTTTGGTTTTTCGTTAGGTTTTGATTACTTTGACCTTTATGCTATACACAGTTACTCGGTGGACTCCTGCACTCCACTGTGCTCCACTCTGATCTGCTAGATGCTGGGCAGGGCAGCAATAGTAGTCGCGGCACGTTAAGATGAGTTTTTCTACGTTAGATTATGGTATGTTTGCTTGAGATAGGTTTGCATATCTTTGATCTTTCCGTTGTGCACTGCGATTATAATGGTTTCTGCGCCCTACTCTCCTCTGATATGATCCGCTCGGCTCTGGGAAGGCCATCACCAGTGGTGGCGGCACGTTTGGTTGAGATTTGTTACGTTTGGTGGTGTCACGATTGGTTAGGTTAAGAGAGCATACCTTCGATTTTTGTGCTACATACTGCTTTTTGTTGGATTTCTCCCCTCTGCTGTGCTCTAATATGATCTGCTTTGCTCTGAGGATGCCAGAAATGGTGGCCGCGGCATGTTAGGTTGAGTTAAGTTACGTTTGGCTAGTTTATGTTTGCATGGATAAGGTTGGGATGGCTTTGACTTTTCTGCTTTACACTGCGACCATATGGATGCCTGCGCACTACTCTCCTCTAATATGTTCTGCATGTCCCTGGGGAGGCCAGCCGTATTGGCCTCGGCACGTTAGGTTGTGCTATGTTGCGCTTGGTTGGGTAAGGTTTGGTTAGGTTCTGCTACGATAGATTTGACTCTTGTGCTATACAGTGCTAATCGGACTACTTCAGCGTTCTAGATTGCTCTGCTGCAATCTGCTTAGCTCTCGTGTGGCCTGCAATACCGATCGTGGCACGTAAGGTTGGTTTACGTTACATCCGCTTATGTTACGTTTGATCAGGATAGGATTGGATAGCTTTGACTTCTGTGCTATACACTGCTACTCTGTGGATTTCTATGCTCTACTAAGCTCCAATTTGCTCTGGTTGGATCTGCGAGGGCCGGCAATAACTGTCTCGACAATTTATATTTGGTCAAATTACGATCGCTTAGGCTAGCTTAGGCTAAGCTTGGTCAAGATGGCTTTAACTTTTGTGCTGTACACTGCTCTTCGGTAGATTTATGCGCTCTACTGCGATCTAACATGTACAGCTTGGATCTGGCCAGGGCTGGACTAGCTGTCTATGCACGTTAGGTTGAGTTGTGTTACGTTTGGTTATGTTTCAGTTGGTTACGTTGGGAGAGGATAGCTTTGGCTTTAGAGCTGTAGCCTGCCGTTAGGTGGATATCTGCTCCCTACAGTGCATAATTATTTGCAGCCTGTCTATGGGATGGCCAGCAATGGTGGTCTCGGCGCATTATGTTGTGTCCTGATACGTTCGGTTAGGTTGGGTCAGGCTATGTTTTGTCAAGGTAACTTTGGCTTCTGTGATGTACACTGTGTGTCGGTGGATTTCTGCGCTCTACTGTGATCTAGTATGTCCTGCTTGACTCTGAGGATCGCAGAAACAGCTATTTCGGCACGTTAGGTTAAGTTAGGCTATGTATGGCTAAGCTTTAAAAGGATAGGGGGGGGGATAGCTTTGTCTTTAGTGCTATAGCCTGCTATTAGGTGAACCTCTGCGCCCTACTGTGCTCTAGTATGTCCTGCTTGGCTCTGGGAAGGGCAGCCATAGCGGCCTCGGCACATGAGGCTGAGAGACGCTATTTTTCCTATGTTCTGTAGTCTTGGGTTAGGTTAGGGTATCCTCGTCTTACGAGACATACACTGTTTTTCGGTGGATTTCTGCGCTCTACTGTGTAATGGTATGTTCTAGTTGGCTCTGTGGAGGCCAGTAATAGTGTTCCCGTCACGTTAAGGTGAAATCTATTGCGTATGGTTATGCTACTTTGGATATGTTAGGATAGGATAGCATTAAGTTCTGCGCAACACACCGTTGTACGGTGGATTTCTGCGCTACACATTGCTGTAATATGTTCTGTTTGTCTCTTGGGTGGCCAGCTATTGTAGTCTCGGCACCTTATTCTGAATTATGCTACGGGCGGTTATGTGAGGTTGTGACAGGTTAGGTTAGGATATCTTCCACTTATGTGACGTACACAGCAATACGATGTATCACTGCGCTCTACTGTTCTCTAGTGTATTCTGCTTGTCTCTGGGGAGGCAAGCAATTGTGGTTTCGTCACGTTACATTTAGCTAGGTTACGTTCGGCTACGTTACGGTTCGCTAAGTTAGGATAGAGTAGCTTCAGCTCTTGTGATATGCACTGCCATTCGCCGGATTTCTGCGTTCCACTGTGCCCTAATATGTTCCGCTTGCCTCTGTGGAGGTCAGCAGTAATGTTCGTGGCACGTTTGATTGGCATATATCACGTTTGGCTTGGCTAGGTTAGGGTATGTTTGGCTAGGATAACTTTGACTTTTGTGCAATGCACTGCTGTCAGATAGATAGCTGCGCTCCGCATGGCTCTACACGCATCTGATTGTCTCTGTGGAGTCCAGCAATAGCGGTCGTGGCACGTTTGTCTGGGATATGTTACGTTCGGTAAGGTTAGGTTAGGCAAAGTTTGGTTAGGATGGCTTTGACCTTTGTTCTATACAATGCTACTCGGTGGATTTCAGTGCACAACTGCTCGCTAGTAAATTCGGCCTGTCTCTGTTGAGGCGAGCAATGGTGGTCTCGTCCTGTTAGGTTGAGTTACGTTACGTTTGGTTATGTTGTGGTTGCATATGTTTGGATAGGCTACCTTGACCTTTGTGCTATGCACTGCTATGCGACAGATTCATGCGCTCTAATGTGCTCTCATATGATCTGCTTGGGTCTACGAAGGCCATTACTAACGTTCGCGGCACGTTATTCTGATTTACGCCACGTTTGGTTAGGTTTGGTTATGGCAGGTTAGGTAAGGATATCCTCTACCTTTTTGATATACACTGCTATACGGCGAATTGCTGCGCTCTATATAGCAACACCATACTCTGCTCGACTCTGTGGAGGCGAGCCAAAGCGGCCGCGGCACGTTAGGTTGTGTTAGGTCACGTTTGGTAAGGTTAGGTTAGGCTAAGTTTGGTTAGGGATGCTATGTCTTTAGTGCTATTCACTGTTAATCGGTGGATCTCTTGCTCTACTATCCTCTACTATATTCCGCTAAGCTATGCGGGGGCCAGTAATGGTACCCCCGGCACGTCAGCTTGAGTTGAGTTGCGTTGGATTAGGCTATTTTAAGTTATGTTTGTTCAGGAATGCTTCCACTTTCGTGCTATACACTATTTTTCGGTGTGTTCCCTTGATACACTGGGCGCTACTGCATTCTGCTTGGCTCTGGGGGTCCTGCAGCAGTGGTCGTGGCACGTTCCGTTGAGACACGCTGCATTTGGTTTGGTTAGGTTACGACAGATTATGTCGGGTTATGTTTGACTTTTGCGCTATACACTGGAATGAGCTGGGTTTCTGCGCTCTGTTGTGCTCTAGCGTAATCTGCTTTGCTCTGGCTAGGTCAGCAATGGCAGTATCGGCACGGTAGGTTAAGCTATGTAATGTTTGGTTACGGAACGTTTGTTTAGGTTATGGCAGGATGGCATTTACTTTTGTGCTATACACTGCTGGCCGGTGGATTTTTGCGCCCTGCTGTGCGCTAATATGTTCTCCTTGCCTCTGTGTAGGCCAGCGAAGGTGGACTGGGCACTTTAGTTTGAGCTGTGCTATGTTCGTTTGTGTTTCGGAAGTTAGGATATGATAGTCCATACTTTCGTGCCATACCTTCCTATCATCGGAATTCTGCGCCCTACTGCGTTATATTAATGCTGCTTGGCCTTCCGATGACATCAATACCAGTCTCTGCACGATAGGTTTAGTCAGCCTACGTTTGGTTATGTTTGGTTAGGTTAAGCTCGGCCAGGTTAACTTAGACCTTCGTGCTATACACTGCTATTCAAAGTACCCTTGCGCAGTACTGTGCTCTACTATATTATGCTTAGCCTTGGGAGTGCAGCAATTTTAGTCTCAGCACGTTAGGTTGTGTTATGTTACACTTGGTTAATATAGATTGGGCCTTGTTCGGTAAGGGTAGCTTCGACTTTCGTGTTATACACTGTTGTTCGGTGTATTGCTACGATCCAATGCGCCCAGTACAATCAGCTTGGCTCTAGCGATGCCAGGAGCAGTGGTCGCGGCACGTTGCGTTGAGTATTGCCACTCTCGGTGAGGTAAGATTAGGACGGGTTAGGCCATGATATCTACGGCATTTGTGGTATCCACTATGGTGCGGTTGATATCAGCGCTTTACTGTGCTCTGCACCATTCTGCTTGTCTCTGTGGACGGCAGCAATGTTGGTCTCGTCATGTTAGGTTGGGACAGGCTACGTTCGTGTATGCCACGTTTGACTAGGTATGAAAATGCTACCTTGCCTTTTGTGCTGTTCACTGCTTTTCGGTGGTTTTCTGTGCTCTAATGTGCTCCAGTATGATCTGCTTGGCTCTGAGAGGCCAGCAATATTGGTCTCGGCACACTATATTTAGCTACACTACACTCGGATAGGTTAGAATAGGAAAAGCTATGTCGGGATACGTTTGACTATTGAGCTGTACACTGCAATGCGCTGGATTTCTGTACTCTGCCGTGCTCTAGCATATTCTGCTTTCCGCTGTGGAGGACAGTAGTAGTGGTCTCATCATGTTATGTTAAGTTAGGTTATGCAAAGTTTGGTTAGGATAAGAATGACTTTCGCGCAGTACACTGTTGTTCGATTAATCTCTGTTATCTACTGTGCTCTACCGCATTCTGCTTGGCTATGTGGAGGCCAGGAGTAGTGGTCGCTGCACGTTACATTGAGCTATACTACACTCGGTTCGGTTAGGATAGGACAGGTTATGCAAGGATATCCGCGGCTTTTGTGCCATTCACACTAAGGCGCTGAATTTCTGCACTCTACTGTGCTCTGGTACATTCTGCTTGTTCCTGTGGAGACCAGCCGTTGTGGTCTCGTCATGTTAGGTTTAGATATGCTGCGTTCGTCTGTGTTGCGTTTGTGAGTGTAGGATAGGATAATTCAGACATTTGTGCTATACACTCCTATCCGCAGATTTCTGCGCTCTACTGTGTTCTAATATTTCTTGCATGTCTCTGAAGATGTCTGCGATAGTAATCTCGGCGCGTTAGGTTGGGTTAGGTTACGCTATGTTAGGCTAGGGTAGGTCAGTTTACGTTAGGACATCTACGTCCTTTGTGCTATTCACTGCAATGCGTCGTTTTCCTGCGCACTACTGTGCTCTAGTACATACTGCTCGTCTTTGTGGAGGCCAGCAATAGTGGTCTCTTCATGTCAGGTTGATTCAGGTTACGTTTGGTTATGTTTCGTTTGACTAGGTTATGATACGATACTTTGTCTTTTGTGCTATGCACAGCTATTCGGCGAGAGTCTGCGCTCTCATGTGCTATAATGTAATCTGCTTTGCACTGTGGTGGCAGGTATCAGTGGTCTGGCACGTTAGGTTGTGTATTCATACGTTTCGTTAGGTTAGGCTAGGAAGGCTCGGTAAGGATTTCTTCCACTTTTGTGCTATTGACTGCTATTGGGTGGATTTCTGCGCCCTGTATTACTCTACTATGACCTGCTCGAATAAGTATTGGCCAGCAATAGTGGTTGCGGCACGATAGGTTTGGTTAGATTATGTTTGGTTAGGTTAGGTTATGTCAATTATTGTAAGTGTAACTTTGACCGTCGTGCTATACTCTGTCATCCGGTTAATTCCTCTGATCTACTGTGTTCTACTTCTCTCGGCTTGGCTATGTGGAGGCCAGGGGTAGTGGTCGCTACACGTTATATTGAGCTACGCTACACTCGGTTAGGTTAGGATAGGATAGGTTATGCAAGGATATCCACGGCTTTAGTGCTATTCACATTAAGGCGCTGAATTTCTGCGCTCTAATGTGCTCTAGTACATTCTGCTTGTCTCTGTGGATGCCAGCATATCTGGTCTCTTCAAGTTAGCATGAGTTATGTTACGTTTCGGTACGTTACGTTTGGCTAGGTTAGAATAGGCTACCTCGTGTTTTGTGCTGTTCACTGCTATTCGGTGGTTTTCTGCTCTCCAATGTGCTCCAATATGCCCTGGTTGGCTCTGGATAGGCCCGCCGTATCTGTCTCACCACGTTATGTTGAGATACTCTACGTTCGGGTCGGTTAGGTTAGGTCATGTTAGGAATGGAAATGTTCGACTTCTCTGCTATACACTGCAATGCGGTTGACATCTGCGCTCTGCTGAGCTCTAGTGTAATCATCTTGGCGCTGGGGAGGCCAGCAATAGCGGTCTCGGCTGGTTTAAGTTAGTTATGCTACATTTGGTTGTGTTACGATTAGTGATGTTAGCGTATCATAGCTTAGACCTTTGCGATATTCAATGCCATACTCGGATATCTGCGCTCTTCTGTGTTCCAATACTTTCTGCTTGGCTCTGGCGAGGACAACAATTGCGTTCGCAGCATGTTCGTTTGAGCTATGTTACGTTCGGTTTGGTTAGGTTTTGTTAAGCTCGGTCGGGTTACCTATGACTTTGGTGTTGTACACTGCTATTCTGGGGATTACTGCGCTCGGTTGTGCTCTACTATATTCCCCATGGCCCTTGCGATGTCAGCAATAGTGGTCGCGGCACGTTGTGTTGAGTTTGGCTACGATCGATTACGTTACGTTAGTCTAGGTTTGGTTAGGACAGCTTTGTCTTTCTTGCTATACATAGTTTTTCGGTGGATTTCTGTGATTTACTGCGCTCTGATACATTCTGCTTGTTTCAGGGGAGGCCAGGGGAAGTGGTAGCGGAGCGTTATATTGAGCTATGCTACGTTTTGCTAGGTTAGTGTTAGGTCAGGTTTGGTCACGATATCTACGTCTTTTGTGCTATTCACTGCAATGCGGTGTATTCCTTCGATCTACTGTGCTCTAGCACACTCTTGCTCGTATCTGTGGGGGACAGCAATAGTGGTCACGTCGCGTTAGGTTGAGTTATGCTACCTTCGGATATGTTACGTTTGGCTTGGTTAGGAGAGGATACTATGACTTTTGTGCTATTCACTGCTTTTCGGTGCATTCCTTCAGTCTATTGTGCTCTAGTATGCTCTGATTGGCGCTGGTGAGGCCAACAATAGTGGTCTCGCCTCGTTATGTTGAGTTGGGCTACGATTGGTCTTGTTAGGTTAGGTCAGGTATTATTTGGTTGTCTTTGACTTTTTTGTGTTTCGCTGCAATGCGGTCAATCTCTGGGCACTACTGTGCTCTAGGATATTCAGCTTGGCTCTGGAGAGGCGAGCAATGGTGTCCTCGGCTCGATAGTATGAGACAGGTAACGTTCGGTTGTGTTACGTTCGGATAGGTTAGGATACGATAGCCTTGACTTATGTGCTATATATTGCTGTTCGGTGGATTTCTGCTCACTACTGTGCTCTAAGGTGCTCTGCTTTGCGCTGGGAATGCCCGCAGTACTGTTCTCGGCACGTTAGGTTAAGTGAGGTTGCGTTTGGTTTTAATACGTTTTGACAGGGTTGGATAGGTTAGCTTCGACTTTTGTGCTGCACACTGTACTTCGGCGGAGTTTCACGCTCTACGTTGCTCTACTATACTCTGCTCGACTCTGGTGAGGCCAGTAGTAGTTGCCTCGGCCTGTTCGGTTCAATTGGGTTACGTTTGGTTATGTCAACTTTGTTTGGGTTAGGTTCGGATAGATTCGACTTACGTGGTATACGCGGCGATTCGGTAGATTTCTATGCTCTATTGCGCTCTAGTATGCTCTGCTTGTCTCTGGGGAGGCCAGCAACAGTGGTCGCTGCAGGTTATGCAGGTTGAGGCTACGTTCGGTTAAGTTACGTTTGGACAGTTTGGGTTATGATATCTTCCACTTTTTTGCTATACACTGCAATGCGGTGGATTACTGCGCTCTACTTTGCCCTAGCGTACTCTGCTTGACTCTGGGAGGCTTACAATGGTGGCCTCGGCACGTTAGGCTGTGTTAGGTTACGTTTGGTCATGTTACGTTTGGCTAGGTTAGGTTAGGGTGCTTTTTCTTTTGTGCTATATACCGCTATTCGATGTGTTTCTGCGCTCTCATGTGCTACAATATGCTCTGCTTGACCCTGGGGTGGCCAGAGATTGTGGTCTCGGCATGTTAGGTTGAGTGCGGTTACGTTTCGTTAGGTTAGGTTAGGAAGGCTCGTTTAGGGTTTCTTTGACTTTTATGCTGTAAACTGCTGTTCTGTGGATTTCTGCGCACTACATTGATCTACTATGCACCGCTCGTCTATGGGGAGGCCAGTAATAGTGGTATCGCCTTGTTAGGTTAAGTTTGACTACGTTCGATTTGGTTATGATAGCCTGTGTTAGGTCTGGATGGCTCCGACTCAAGTGGTATACACTGTTTTTCGGCGTGTTTCTGCGGTCCACTGTTTTTTAGTATGTTGTGGTTGGATCTGGAGAGGCAAGTGGTATAGTGGCCTCGGTGCGTTTGTTTGAGGTTGATTACGTATCGTTATGTTACGTTTGGTTATATTGGGTCAGGGTAGCCATGACACTTGTGCTGTACACCGCTATTTGGTGGACTTCTGCGCTCTGTATTGCTCTAATATGCTCTGCGAGGCTCTGGGTGTCCAGTAATTGTAGTCTGGCCACCTTATGTTGAGAAATTCTACGTACGAATAGGTTAGGTTAGGACATGTTATGTTAGGATATATTACACCTTTGTGCTGTACATGGCGATGCGTGGTATTACTGCGCTCTACTGAGATCTAGCATTCTCTGCTTGAAAATGGGGAGGCCAGAAATGGAGGCCGCGGCGCGTCAGGTTGAGCCGGGTTAAGTTTGGATATGTTGCGTTTGGTTAGGTTAGGGCAGGGCAACTACGACTTTTGTGCTATACACTGCTATTCGGTGGACATCTTCGCTCCTCGACGCCCTACTATAACGTACTCGACTCTCCGTAGGCCAGCAATGGCGGTCTGAACTAGTAAGGTTATGTTACGATCGATTATGTCACGTTTCGTTAGGTTAGGCTAGGATAGCTTTGACTTTCGGTTTATACACAGATGGTCGGTGCACTTCTGTGCTCGACTGTGGCCTAATATCCTCTGCTTTGCTCTGGGGAGGCCAGGAATGGCGGCCGCGTCGCGCTACGTTGAGTTAGGTTACGTTCGTTTATGTTACATCTCGTAACGATAGGATACTTTAAACTTCACTTCTGTGCTAGAAACGGCTATTCGACGGATTTCTCCGCTGTTCGTTGCTATACTATGACCCACTCGACTGAGGAGGAGCCAGAAATGGCGGTCGTGGTACGATAGGCTGCGATAGGTTACGTTTGGCCAGGTTGGGTTAAGCTAGGGCTGGTTATGGTGGCTTCGACTTTTGCGCTACGCACTGCTCTTCAGTGGATTTCTGCGCTCTACTGTGCTCTAATATCTACGGCTTGGCTCTGTGTAGGCTACCAATAGAGGTCGCGGCACGTTACGTTGTGTTTGACTACGTCAGGTTAGGTCATTTTGCTTGGGTTAGGTTCAGATGTCTCTGACTTTTCTGCTGTTCACTGCGATTCTTTGTATTTCTGCGCCATACTCTCCTCCTATATGCTTTACTTGTCGCTGTAGTGGCCCGCAATACTAGTCGCAGCACGATAGGTTGAGTTAGATTGTATATGGTTAGGTTAGGTTAGGATAGCACAGGCTGCCGCTAAGCGCCCATGCATCCAGGACGGGGAGCACAGCCCCGATCGTCCGGTGCCGTCGGCTGCACGGCTCACTCAGCCGAGCTCGTCATGCGGTCATGACGGGCTGTCGGAACATTCGCCCCAACTGAACGGCCTAAACGGGTTCAAAAGCACCGTCGCCGCCCCGGTGGAGTGGTCCATAGATACGGGCCTTTCCAACCCAAAGAGAACCTGGCCTAACCTAACCTAACCTAACGTAGTCTAACTCAACGTAACGTGCAGCGACCACTATTGCTGTCATACACAGGGCCAAGCAGAACATAGTAGAGCAGGGTAAAGCGCTGAAATGCGCCGAAGAGCAGTGTATCGCACGAAGGTCAGAGTTATACTTACCGAAATACGCATAACCTAACCTTATCAAACGTAACCTGACGCAACATAATGAGAGGCGACCTACATTTCCGGCCTCCACAGCGCCAAGCAGAAAATATTAGAGCACAGTAGAGCGCAGAAGTTCACCGCATTGCAGTGTAAAGAACAGGAGTCAAAGGTTTCCTAATTTAACGCAAAGAAACCAAAGATAACCATACGTAACATAACAGAACCAGGCGCGTGGCGGCCTATAGTTCTGGCCTCACCAGAGTGAAGCAGAGCATGTTAGGTCGCAGTAGCGAACAGAAATCCATCGCAGAGCAGCTTATAGCACGGAAGTCAAAGCTTGACTGGCCAAACCAACCCAAGCATGGCATAAAACGACGTAACCTAACTAAACCTAACGTGCTTGGACCATAACTTCTGACCTCCACAAAGCTGATCAGAATATGCCACAGCATTGTGGAGCGCAAGAATCGGCCGCATTGAAGTGTAAAGCACAAAAGTCAAAGATACCCCAACCTAACCTAGATTAGCCTAGCCTAACCAAACGTAGCATAACACAATTTAATATGCCTATACCAACGTTGCTGTCATCCCCAGAGCCAAGCTGAACATACTAGGGAACAGTAGAGCCCAGTAGTCCACCACATTACAGCGTACAGAACAGAAGTCGTAGATATCCTGTTCTAACGCAAACAAACCGAACATAACCAAACGTAGAATAACTCAATCTAATGCGCCGCGGCCACAACTCCTGGCCACCCCATAGTCGAGTAGAGTACGGTAGACTAGCGAAGAGCGCAGAAATCCTCCGAATATCATTGTATAGCACAAAAGCCGAAGCCATCCTAACCAAACGTTATCTAACCTAATCAAGCCAAGCGTAACCTAACGCAACCTAGCCTGCCGAGGCCACTATTTCTGGCCATCAGATGGTCGAGCAGAGTATTATGGATATATGTAGGATGCAGAATTCCACCGAATGTCAGGACATAGCGCATAGGTCTGGGTCATACTATCGTAACCTAACCACTCGTAACACAGCCAGACGCAACCTGACAGAGGCAAGCGTGACCCGACCACGAATGCTGGCCTCCACAGAGCCAAGCAAAGCATAACAGAAGAGAGTAGAGCGCGGAAATCCATAAAATCGCAGCGAATGGCGGAAAAGACGAAGCCGACCTCTACTCACCTTACGAACGGTAACATAACCAAACGTAACATAACTCAACCAAACGTGACGCTACCGCTATTGCTCACATCTCCAGAGCGGAGCAGAACATACCAAAGGCCGGTAGGGCGCAGAAGTCCACCGGACAGAAGTATATAGCACAAAAGTCAAAGCCACCCTGACCAAACGTGGCCTAACCTAACCAAGCCGAGCGTAATCAAACTCAACTTAGCCTGCCGAGGCCACAAATTCTGGCCTCCCGAGAGTAGAGCAGAGTATAATAGAGCAATGTAGAGCCCCGAAATCCACGGAATATCAGTGTATAGCACAGAAGTCTAAACTATCCTATCCTAACCTAGCCAAACGTAACGCAACCGGGCGTAACCTAATAATTCCTAACGTACCGAGACCGCTATTGTTGCCTCCCTCAGAGCCAAGCCGAACATATTAGAGCAGAGTAGAGCGCGGAAATCCATAGAATCGCAGTGCATAGCATAACAGTCGAGGCTACCCATCCTAACGTAGCCAAACGTCACAATACCTAACTCAGCCTTTCTGAGCCTAATGCGCCGCCACAACTAATGCTGGCATCCACGGAGCCATGCACAACATATTAGAGGAGAGTAGAACGCATAAATCCAGAGAATCGCAGTGTACAGCAGAGAAGTAAGGTTACCCAAACCTAGCCGGAGATAACATATCATAACCGGACAAAGCAAAGCTCAACATGACGTGCCGTGACCACTATTTCTGGCCTCCGCAGGGCTAAAGAGAGCATACTACAGCTCAGTAGATAGCAGAAATGCACCAAATAACTATGTATAGCGCAAACCTCGTAGCTTTCCTCTCCTAATCTAACCAAACGTGACATAACCGTACGCAGCGTAACTCCTCCTTACGTGCCGAGACTAATACAGCTGTCCTCCACGAACCCAAGCATTGCATATTAGAGCGCTGTAGAGCGCCGAAATCCAACGAATTGCGGCGTATAGCACAAAAGTCAAAGCTACCCTCTACTAACTAATCCATACCCAGCATAAGCAGACCCAGCGTAAGCCAACATGACGTGCCACGACCGACATTGCTGGCACCACGTAAGATAAGCAGAGCATGGCAGAACAACGTAGAACACTCAAATCGCCCGAACAGGAGTGTATAGCATAAAAATCAATGCTATTCTATCCAAACCTAACCAAGCCTAACGTAACCAAGCGTAACAGAACATTACCTAACGGGCCGAGAGCTCTTTTCCTGGCGTCCACAGGATCAAGCAGACTGTTTGAGCGCACAGGAGAGCTGCGAGTATTCACGGAATAGCAGTGTACAGCACAAAAGTTAAAGCATTCATATCGTAACCTAACCAAACGTAACAAAGGCGGACGCAAGGGAACACAACCTGACGTGCCACGACAGCTATTGCTGGCCTCATGAGAGCTAAGCGGAGTATAGTAGAACACAGCAGAGCGCAGGAAGCCTCCAAATGGCATTTTATGGCACTAAAGTCGGAGATATCCGATCCAAAGCAGACCCAACCTATCCCAACCAAGCGCAGAATGACTTACCCCAAAGAGCCCATGCCTCCATTACTGTCCTCCCCAGAACCGAGCAGAGTATACCAGATTAATATAGAGCGTAGAAACCGTCCGATTATCAGTGTATAGCACAAAAGACTCAGCTATGCTATCCCAACCTAGCCAAAGGAAACATATCGGAACGGACCTAACATACCCTAACGTGCTTACACCTCGATTGCTTACCTTCCCAGGGCAAAGCAGAACAGATTAGAGCACAGCAGGTGGGTGAAATCCACCGAATAGCTGCGTATGGCGTAAAAGTCAAAGGAAACCTGTCGTAACCTAACAAACCTTAAAACCACCGAACGTAATAAAGCTCAACCTAAGGTGCCGCCACCAGTATTGCTAACCTTCACAGAGCCAAGCAGAACATATTAGACGAGGGCATGGCGCACAAGTCCATGGAACTGCAGCGTACAGCAGAAGAGTCGAAGACATCCAAACCTAACCAAAGCCAACATAATCTTACCTAACGGAGCCAAACTCAACGCAACTTGCCGCGGCCACCATCTCTGACCTCCCCATGGTCTAGCAGATTAGAGTAGAGCACAGTGGATAGCAGGAGCCCACCGAATAACTGTGTATAGCACAAAATCCAAAGCTACCATAACCAAACTTATCCCGACCTATCGTAAGCAAACGTTACATAACTCAACCAAACATGCCACAAGCACCATTGCTCTCATCCCGAGTGTCGACCAGGGTATAGGGGAGCAATGTAGAGATCAGAAATCCACGGAATAGCAGTGTACAGCACGAAGGACAAAGCTACCCTCACCTAACACATCAATACGTAATATAAGCAAACGCAACATAGCTTAACCTAACGTGCCGATAAAACTGTCACTGGCCTTCCCAGCGTCGAGCATAGCATAGCAGAGCACACCAGAACGCGGAAATCAACCTAATAGCTGTGTATACCTCGAAAGCCAAATCTATCCAGACAAAACCAAAGCAAGCGTAACCTAAACAAACGTAGCCTAACTCCACCTATCGTGCCTTGAACAATACTTCTGGCCTCCCCAGAGGCGAGCAGGGTATAGTAGAGCATTGTAGATCGTAGAAATACATCGGGCAGCAGTCGATAAGGCAAAAGTCAAATCTATCCTGTCCCAACCTGTCCAAACGTAATATAAACGAACGTAACATAACTTAACCTAACGTGCCGTGCCCACTGTTGCTGGCCTCCCCAGAGACAAGCAGAATATACTGAAGCACATTAGGTCGCAGGAAGCCACCAAATAGCAGCCCATAGCACAAAAGTCAAGGAAATCGTAACCTATCATAACGAAATGTAGAATAACTGATCGTAACGTGCCGGGTCCGCTATTGCTGGCCTCCACATCGCCATGCGGACCATATTAGAGGAGACGAGACCTCCGAAATCAATGGCACTGCAGGTTACAGCAGAAATGTCAAAGCCGCCCATACCTGACCAAAACAAGTGTAACCTAACCAAATGTAGCCTAGCTGAACCTATCGTACCGAGACTACTATTACTGGCGTCCCCAGAGTCGAGCAGAGTGTAGAAGAGCACAGAAAGCTACCAAATAGCAGTGCGTAGCACAAATGTCAAAGATATAATGACCTAACATGGCCAAACCTAACCTATCGAAGCTTAGTGTAGCTAAACCTCGCGAGACGAGGCCACTGTTGCTGACCTCCCCAGTACCGAGCAGAACACACCAGAGCACAGTAGAGCGCTGGAACCCACCGAATAGCCGTGCACACCGTCAAAGTCAAAGCTATGCAAACCAAGCCCAGACTAATGTAGTCTATACGAATATAACCTAAATCAACAGAACGTGCCGAGGCCACTATTTCTGGCTTCCGCAGGGCATGCAGAGCAGAGTAGGGCTAACCTAACCTAACCAATACAAACCTAACCTATCTTAACGTAACCTAACACATCCCAACGCGCCGCCGTCCCTATTTTTGGCATTCTCAGAGCAAAGGAGGGCATGCTTGATAACAGTAGTGCGCAGAAATGACCCGAAGAGCAGTGTGTACCACAAATGTCATGGCCACCATAGCGTATACCAACAAAGCATAGGACGCCAAACGTAACATAACTAAACGTAACGGACCTAGACCACTAATGCTGAACCCCAGGGCCAAGCAGAATTTATTAGAGCACAGTAGATAGCAGAAAACCAGCGCAAAGCTGCTAAAAGCGCGAAAGTCAAAGATATCCTAATCCAAACTGACCTAACCTAACCTAACGATACGTAGTCTATCTCAGTGTATCGTGCCGATACAACTATTGCTGGCATTCCCGGAGCCAAGCTGTACATGTTCGAGCAAAGCTGAGCGCAGAACTCCACCGCATAACAGTGCATAGCACGAAATTCATAGCTACCCTCTGCATACGTAACCAATCGTAACGTACACAAACGTAACATATCACAGCCTAAGGAGCCGCGACTACTATTGCTGGCCTTCCCAGAGTCGAGCAGAGCACATTGGTGCGCAGAAATCCACCGAATGGCAGTGGATACGCGAAAGTCAACGCTATCCAAAGCTAACCCATGCTAACGTAACCCAACCAAACGTTGCCTGACTCAACCGAACGTGCCGAAACCACTATTGCTGGCCTCCACTGAGTCGAGCAGAGCTTATTAGAACACAGCAGAGCGCAGTAGTCCACCGGTTAGCATTGTAGAGCACAAAAGCCAAAGCTACGCTTGCCTTATCCAACATAATATAACATGACCGAACATAGCCCAACCCAACCAAACATGCAGCGACCACTATTTCTGTCCTCCACATAGTCGAGCGGAGTGTAGTCGAGCACAGTAAAGCACAGAAATCCACCGAAAAACAGCCTATGCAAAGAAAGTCTAAGTTAACGAAACGTAACACAAACAAACATACCCTAGCCAAGCGTAACATAACTCGACTTAAGGTGCAGGGACCACTATTTCTGGCCTCCGCAGAGCCAAGTAGAATATAATAGAGAACAGTAGAGCGTAGAAATCAACCGCATTGCAGTGAACAGCACAAAAGGTAATGATATCCTAACCTAACCCAACATATACTAACCTAGCTGAACGAAATCTAACTCAACATAACCCGCCGCGACCATTACTACTGGCCACCACAGGTTCAAGCAGAGCATATTGGATGAGGTACTAGTGCAGGAATACATAGAATCGCAGTGTATATCAGAAAAGTCGGAGCTATACATAACCAGCCATAGCTAACATAACCGAATCGAACGCAGCGCATCTCAATCTGACTTCGCGGCGCCACTATTACTGGCCTGTCAAGAGCCAAGCAGATCATTCCAGTGCACAGAAAAGCGCAGAAATCCACCGCATTTCAGTGTACAGCATAAATGTCAAAGATATGCTATCCTAACCAAAACGAACCTAACCTTACGAAACGTAACCTAACCCTACATAACGCGCAGCGGCCACAGCTTCCGTCCTCCCCAGAGCAAAGCAGAGCATATTAGATCACAGTAGGGCGCAGCAATTAAGCGATTGTTAGTGTGTAGCACAAATTCAAAGCTGTCCTGGCCTAACATGGCCAAACTCAGCGTGACCAAAAGCAAGCTAACTACTCCTAACGGCACTACACAGCTATTGCTGGCCTCCCCGGAGCCAAGGAGAGTACGGTAGAGCACAGTAGGGCGCAGAAGTCCGCAGAACAACTGCGTACACCACGAAAGTCGAAGGTATCCTAACCTAACAAAGACAAACGTAACCTAGCTGAAAGCAGCCTAACTCAACCTAACTTGACGAGATCTCTACTACTACCCCCAGAGACGAGCAGAGTATGGTGGAGCAATGTGATGCGTAGAAATCCACCCAAGGGCATTATGTAGCACAAAACTCAAGCATAACCGGACCAAACCTAACCTAACTGAACCCAAGCAATCGTAACATATCGCAACCTAACGTACCGCGACCACTCTTTCTGGCGTCCCCATGCAGAATGTGATAGAGCATAGAAGAGCCCAGAAGTTCATAGGATATCTGTGTTGTGCACAAAAGTCAAAGCTATCCTAACTTAACCCAAAATAAGATAATACGGCCAAACGTAACCTTTCTAAACCCAACGTGCCGCGACCAGTATTGCTGGCCTCCAAAGATCCAAGCAGAGCATATTAGGCCACAGTGTACTGCTGGAGTTCACCTAATAGCAGTATGTAGTACAAAAGTGGATGCTATCCTCTCCTATCCTAACCAAACATAACACAAACTGTTGTAGCATGAATCAAACTAACTTTCCGGGACCACCATAAATGGCCTCCAAAGATTCGAGCAGGGTATAGTAGAGCAGTGCAGAGCGTAGGAATCAGACGAATATCAGTGTATAGCACAAACGCCACAGCTGTCCTGTCCTAACCTGTTCAAGCGTAGTATGACCAAACGCAACATATCTTTACCTAACGTGCCGAGACCACGATTGCTGGATCTCAAAGCAGAGCATATTAGATCACAGTAGGGCGCAGCAATTAAGCGATTGTTAGTGTGTAGCACAAATTCAAAGCTGTCCTGGCCTAACATGGCCAAACTCAGCGTGACCAAAAGCAAGCTAACTACTCCTAACGGCACTACACAGCTATTGCTGGCCTCCCCGGAGCCAAGGAGAGTACGGTAGAGCACAGTAGGGCGCAGAAGTCCGCAGAACAACTGCGTACACCACGAAAGTCGAAGGTATCCTAACCTAACAAAGACAAACGTAACCTAGCTGAAAGCAGCCTAACTCAACCTAACTTGACGAGATCTCTACTACTACCCCCAGAGACGAGCAGAGTATGGTGGAGCAATGTGATACGTAGAAATCCACCGAAGGGCATTATGTAGCACAAAACTCAAGCATAACCGGACCAAACCTAACCTAACTGAACCCAAGCAATCGTAACATATCGCAACCTAACGTACCGCGACCACTCTTTCTGGCGTCCCCATGCAGAATGTGATAGAGCATAGAAGAGCCCAGAAGTTCATAGGATATCTGTGTTGTGCACAAAAGTCAAAGCTATCCTAACTTAACCCAAAATAAGATAATACGGCCAAACGTAACCTTTCTAAACCCAACGTGCCGCGACCAGTATTGCTGGCCTCCAAAGATCCAAGCAGAGCATATTAGGCCACAGTGTACTGCTGGAGTTCACCTAATAGCAGTATGTAGTACAAAAGTGGATGCTATCCTCTCCTATCCTAACCAAACATAACACAAACTGTTGTAGCATGAATCAAACTAACTTTCCGGGACCACCATAAATGGCCTCCAAAGATTCGAGCAGGGTATAGTAGAGCAGTGCAGAGCGTAGGAATCAGACGAATATCAGTGTATAGCACAAACGCCACAGCTGTCCTGTCCTAACCTGTTCAAGCGTAGTATGACCAAACGCAACATATCTTTACCTAACGTGCCGAGACCACGATTGCTGGATCCCCCAGAGCCGAGTAGAATATTAAATAACACAGCAGTGCGCAAAATGCCTCCAAAGAGCAGCGAATAGCACATGCGTCAGAGTTGTCCTAACCCTACCAGACGTAACCTGACCTAAAGAAACCTAAACTAGCTGAACCTAACTAGACGAGACAATTATTGCTGGCGTCCCCAGACCAGAGCAGAGCATATCAGTCTAGACTAGAGCTCAGGAATGCACAGCATGGCAGTGTATACCACTAAAGTCAAAGCTATGCAAACCTATCATCGAACAAACCCTGCCAAACCGTAGGTAGCATAAATCGACCTAACATGGCGAGACAACTATTGCTGACGTCCTCAGTGACAAGCAGAGCATACTAGAGCACAGCAGATCGCAGAAGAACTCCGAATAGCAGTGTATAGCACAAATATCAAAGCTATCCGCCCCTACCCAAACCTAACCTAACATGACCAAACGTAACATAACCCAACCTTTTGTGCCACGACCACTGTTTCTGTCCACCCCGGAGTCTATCAGACTATAGTAGAGCGATGCAGAGCAAAGAAATCACCTGAATAGCAATGTTTAACACAAAAGCCGTAGCTATCCTTTCCCAAATTATCCAAACGTATCATAATCAGGCGTATCCTAATCTTACCGAACGTGTCGAGACCACTATTGCTGGAATCCCCAAAGCTAAGCGGAATATACTAGAGCACAGTAGAGCTCACAGAGCCACGAAATAGCGGCGTGTAGCATAATAGTCAAATATGTCCAAAGCAAACCTGAGGGAACCTAGCCTAACCAAACGTGGACTAACTAATCCTAACGTGCCGAGACCACCATTTCTGGCCTCCCTGTCGCCAAGCAGGGAATATTAGAGGAGTATTGTGCGCTGAGGTCCATAGAACGGCAATGCATAGCAATACCAGTGGACAGCACAGGATTCAAAGCTGCCCTAGCCCAATATAGACAAACATAACACAGCCAATCGTAACATAACTCAACCAATCTTGCCTAGACCACTATGACTGAGTGTGCAACAAGATGGTCGAAGCTGTCCTTTTTTCGCGCCGAGGATATCATCCAATTGTAACCGGACCCCTGGGGGAGCGGGCGGGGTTATGTCGGATATTTAACCATTAAAACCGCCGCGAATGCCAGCCCTTCACATTTCGGAGCTCCCTGGACTTCGCGGCTCCGCAGCTGCCTGGGCGCACCCGCGAAGCAACCGCAGCTCTCTCCCCGCGCGGCGGCAAATCGCACTCCATCCATCCGTGTCCATGCGCACGAGACGGGTCGTTCAGAGGCGCATACAACACGCATAACACCGCACCGCCTCACACGCAAACCATGCGGACGCCGCGCGCCCAGAACACGTTCTCTCGAACAGACGGGCCCCCACCGGTCTGCCCGTGGTCACGCTCACCTATGTTACAACGGGAGACAGGGTCGGTCCCCACGGAGGTTGGTGCAGCGTCGCTCGGGAAGGCGAAGGGCCAACGCGTTAATCCATCCGGCTCTGCGCGCGGAGCCAAGACGCGCCACGTTCGTGGCCCCGCCGCCCTACGCGCGATGAGCACGCGCAACTCTCGCCGGCTCCCCCCACGGCCTCCTTCAGTATCATAAGCGCCTTGCAGATGGAGGCCACCGTACGCTATGCACCTAAGCTTTCCGTCATTTGCGCCACGACGACGGAAAGAGAAAGGTCCCCAACTACCACGGTACAAAGGACTCGGCGCGCGCTAGCACACGCCAGACATTGCTCCAGCGTGCGATGCGCACGTACCACCCTTCCCCTGAGAGGTTACAACTCGGTTTACGTTCTCGTCGTATACGACACAGGCACTCTCGAAAGCACCCGTGCCCAGTTAGCACATGTGTCCGACGGAAAGTGTGCCGGCTGCAGCTGCGCGCCCATGCATCCGGCACTGGGAGCACTACCCCGATCAACCGGAGCCGCCGGCTGCTACGCTTCCTCAGCCGAGCTCGCCAGGCGGTCATCACGGACAGTTGAACCGTTTGCCTCAAAGAAGCGGCCCCGTCCTCAGGAGCACCGTCGCCGCCCCGGCGGAGGAGAACGTAGATGCGGGCCTCCCCCCCCGCTGGCAGTTCGAACGGCGGACCCCCCGCCAGGACCATCGCCGCCTCGCGGGATATCGTGCGGTAACCGCGCACGACCCTGATCGCCAGCCTGCGAGCGACTCGCCGGAGAATCGCCAGACTACGCGGACGGGCGACCAGGTCGTTCGCCCAGATCGGAGCCATGCAAAGGGCCACCAAGCGAACGACTCCCGTGTAGGGGCGACTCACCGTCCCGTCTGGCCCATCCAGGTTAAGGAGAAGGCGACACAGCGCACACGTCATCGCTTGCAGGCGCGGTTCCAGCGCGAGAAGATGCTCGTCGACCCTCCAGTGGCCATCCAGGAAGAGTCTGTGATATTCCATCCGGTCCCGAACATCGACCACGACGCTCCCCACGCGCATGCGTGACTGGGGCGGCTTCCCCGGGAGAGATGGCATAACCACATTGCCACGGTCTTCTCGGGCGAGATGCTCAGCCCCATCCGCCGGATGCGATACGGGACGAGGGCTTCGCCGCCTTCCGCGCGCAGCTTGGCCTACTCCGAGCCCGACCCGCTGGCCATCGCGAGCGTGTAGTCCGCGAAATACGTCAGGCTCAGGCCATCGTGGAGTGTGGTGCACAACGCAGCGTCGTACGCGAGATTCTGCAGGATCGGCCCGAGTACCTATCCCTGTGGAAAACCGCAGTTCGTCCCTCGCGCGACGGTCGTGTACCGTCCGGGATACACGTTCGACCGCTGCGCCAAGCAGTCCCCGATCACCGCCGTCACGTGTTGGGGATACCAGTGGTACAGCAGGGTATACCCGATGGCGTGTTGAAGGCGTTGGAGATATCCACGCCGACCGCCAACACCACACCGCCCAGGTCAACGGCAGCTTCCGACAGATTACCAACGCGATTTATTGCGTCCATCGTCGACCGACCCTGCCGGAATCCGAACTGGCTGACGCTGAGATCGTGATCCGCGTCCGCTAAATGCCCTCGGAGGCAGGCAACTAGAACGCGCTCGAAGTACTTGTCAGCCTCGTCGAGCAGGCATAGCGGCAGGTATGCCTTCGGAGGGTATGGCAGCTTCCCCGGTTTGGGGATTAGAACGACCCTCGCTCTCATCCAATATACCGGGATGCAACCGGTCCTGAGGCAGATGTATAACAGCCGCTGCACCCGGTTGCCACGCGTCTCTAGAGCCAGTGCAAAGGCTCGGCCGGTGATCCTCGCCCCCATAAGGTCGAAGCTATCCTAACCCAACACTACGTAACCTAACAAAACCAAAAGTAACCTAACAAAACTTAACGTGCCATTCCACTGTTGCTCGGGTCCCGGAGAGTCGAGCAGAGTATAGTAGAGCAATGTATAGCGCAGAAATCCGCCCAATAGCAGACCACATCTCTTTAGCTAAAGCTACCCTCTCCTAACCCAACCAACCGTAACATAACCAATCGTAGTCTAACTCACACTAACGTGCCGGGACCACAATTTGTGGCCTCCCCAGAGCCATGGAGAACAAGTTAGTGGAGAGTAGAATGCGGAAATCCATAGAATCACAGTGTATATCAGAAAAGTCGGAGCTACCTAAGCATAAACCAAGCAAACAGGACATAGCCAAACACAGCCTAACTCAACCTTACGTGCCGAGACCGCTATTGCTGCCCTCTCAGAGCCAAGCCGGGCATGCCAATGAGGAGTAGAACGCAGAAGTCTACCGAATAGCTATTCAAAGAACAAAAGTTGTAGCCACCCTAGCCAAACTTAGTCTGACACAACATAACCAATCGTAACCTGTCACAACGTAACGTGCCGAGGCCACTACTGGTGGTCTTCACAGATCCAACCTGCAAATATTAGAGCACTTTAGGGCGCAGCGATCCATCTAATAGGAGACTATAGCACTAAAGTCGAAGCTGTCCTCTCCCAAGCTAACCAATCGTAACATAACCGAACCTAACATAACCGAACGTAACATAACTCAACATAACGTGCTGCGACCACTATTGCTGGCCATCGCAGAGCCAAGCGGATGCTGGCAGATCAACGCAGGGCGCTGATATACAAGGAATAGCAGTGTAAATCACAAAGGTCGATGTAACACAAACCATACCTAACCTAACCCAGTCAAGCCTAGCGTAGCCTAACTCAACATAGCTTGCCGGCACCACTATTGTTGGCCTCCCGAGAGTCAAGCCGAGTATAGTAGAGCAATGCAGAGTGCAGCGAACCACCGAATAGCAGCTTATAGCACAAAGGTCTGAGCTATCCTATCGTATCCTAACCAAACACAACAAAACCAAACGCAACATAACTCAGCCTAGCGTGCCGAGGCCACTATTGCTGTCCTCACCAGAGCCAAGTAGAACATATTAGAGGGGAGTAGATCTCAGACATATATAGAATCGCAGTGCGCAACACAATAGTCGAAGCTACCATATCCTAACATAACCATACGTAACATAACAGAACGCAGCTTAGCACAATCTAACGGGCCGAGAGAACTGTTGCTTGGCTCCACAGAGCCAAGCAGAATTTACTGGAACACAGTAAAGCGCAGAAATTCTCCGCATAGCTGCGTATAGACAAATGTGAAAGCCATCCAATCCTAACCTAGCCAAACCTTACCTAACCAAACGTAACATAACTGAGCCTTGCGTGCCGCGACCACTATCCCTGTCGTCCACGCGGACGAGCAGACAGCGCACAGAAGAATGCAGAAGTCCACAGAGTAGCAGTGTGTTGCATATAAATCAACGATACCCGAACCTAGCAAAACGGAACCTAACATAGCTGCACGCAATATAACTCAACCTAACATGCGCTAACCACTACTACTGCTCTCCCGCGGGTCGAGCAGGGTTGGGCAGAGCAATGTGGGGCGCGGAAATCTACCCAATTGCAGTGTATAGCAAAAAAGTCAAAGCTGCCGTAACGAGCCGAGGCCTCCATTGCTGGCCTCCGCAGAGACAGGCAGTACTTATTAGAGCATAGTAGGACACAGAAAGTCTCCGAATAGCAGCGTACAGCACAAAAGTCACAGCCACCCCAACTGAACGTAACCTAACTTAACCTAACCATTGGTCCATAACTTAACCTATCGTGCCACAGCGGCAACTGCTGTCCTCCCCAGAGTCGAGTAGAGTATAGAAGAACAATGTAGAGCGCATGAATCCACCGAATAGCAGTGTATAGCACAAAAGTCAAAGCCACCGTAACCAAACTTAGCCTAACCTGACCTAACCGCACGTAACGGAATTCAAACAGGCATGACACGACCGCTAGCGCTGGCCTCCACAGGGACAAGCCGGGGCTAGTAGAGTAATGCAGAGCGCAGAAATCGACCGTACAGCAGTGTATAACGCGAAAGTAAAAGCAACACTATCCTAACCTAACCAAACCCAACCTAACCAAACCCAACCTAACCTTACGCAGCCAAACCCACCCTATCGCGCCGAGGCAGCTGTTGCTTGGCTCCGCAGAGTCAAGCAGAATTTACTGGAGCACAGTAGATCGCAGTAACCCACCGCATTCCCGCGTGTAGCACCAGGGTGCAAGGTACACTAACCTCACATGTACTAGCCTAACCTAACCTAACGCAAACTAACTAAACGTAAGCTGTAGAGACTACTATTGCTGGCCAACCCAGAGGCAAGCAGAGCATATTACAGCAATGTAGGGGACAGAGACACCCCGAAAGCAGTGTACAACATAAAAGTCGAATCTTTCTTATCCTACCACGACCAATCGTAGCATAACCTAACATAACCTAACTCAACCTAATGCGCCGTAACCGCAATTGCTGACCTCCACAGAGACAAGGAGTACACACTAGAGCACAGTAGAGCGCAGAAATCAACCGTATAGTCCTGTCCGGCACAAAAGTCGAAACCGTCCTGACCTAACTTAGCGTAACTAAACTTATACTAACTTAACCTAACTACACGTAACATTTCTCGACCAAGCGTGCGACGACCACTGTTCAATCATGCAGATGCTGGTAGAGCAATGCAGGGCGCAGAAATCCAGCTAATTGAAGACTATAGCATTAAAGACGAAGCTATCCCCTCCTGACATAACCAATCGTAACATAACCAAACCAAACCTAACTCAACCTAACGTGCCGCAAACACCATCACTTGCCTCCACAGATTCAAGCAGGTTATATTGGTGCAGGGTAGAACGCAGAAATCCATAGAATCGCAGTTTATATTGAAAACGATCGAGCAACCCTACCCTAACCCTAATATACAGAACATAACCAAACACAGCCTGACACAACCCAACGTGACGACACCGCTGTTGCTGCCTTCACCAGAGCCAAGCAGGACATGCCAGAGCACAGCAGCGCGCAGAAATCTACCGTACAGCTATGTACGGCACGAAAGTTAAAGCTGCCCTAACCAAACTTAGCCTAACCCGAACCCAACAGAACGCAACCTAGCTCTAACTGACGTGCCGAGACCGACATTGCAGCACGCCCCAGAGCCAGCAGGACATACTAGAGAACAGCAGAGCGCATAAATTCATCGAATAACAGTGTAGAGCACAAAAGTTAATGATACCCTGACAAAACTGAGTCCAACACAACCACAACGAGCGTAACCTGTCTCAACACGACGTGCTGAGATCACGATTGGTGGCATTCCCAGAGACAAACTGAAAATATAAGAGCACTGTATGGCACAGAAGTCCACCTAATAGCAGACTACAGCTCATACGACGAAGCTTTCCCCTCGTAACATAACCAACTCTAACATGACCAAGCCTAACCTAACTCAACCTAACGTGCCGCTACCGCCATTGCTGGCCTCCCCTGAGTCAAGCAGAGCATATTAGTGGAGAATAGAACGCAGAAGTCCATAGAATTGCGGCGTACATCAGAAAAGTCAAAGCCACCAGGCCCTAACCCAGACCAACGGCACACAGACGAAAATAGCCTGACTCAAACTGTCGTGCCGAGACCGCAATTGCTGCCATCCCCAGAGCCACGCAGGACATACTAAAGTACAATAGAGCTCAGAAATTCATCGAACATCCGTGTACTGCACAAGAAATGTAGCTATCCTGACCAAACATAGCCTAACCCGAACTAGAACAACCTGACATGTCTCAGCATAACGTTCCGAGGCAGCTATTGCTGGCCTTCCCAGAGCCAACCTGAAAGCATTAGAGCTCTGTAGGGCGCAGAAATCCACCTAATAGCAGACTATGGAAATAAAGTCAAAGCTATCCTCTCCTAACGTACCCTACCTTGTCTTAGAGAGACGTGAGATTACTCAACCAAACGTGCCGCGACCAACACTGCTGGCCTCCGCAGAGCCAAGCAGAACACAGCAGTGGGAACTAAAGCACAGGAATCCTTAGAATCGCAGTGTATATCTGAAAAGCCAAGGATACCCAACACGAACCCAAACCAACAGAACATAACCAAACATAGCCTTGGTCTAAATAACGTGCCGAGACTGCTATTTCTGCCATCCCTAAAGCCAAGCAGGACATACTAGAACACAGTAGAGCGCAGATATCCGCCGAACAGCAGTGTACAGTACAAAAAATAAAGTTATACATACAAAGCTTAGCCTAACACAACATAACCGATAGTAACATGACTCAACATAACGTGACGAGACCACTCTTGATGGCCTTCCCAAAGCCAAGATAAAAGCATTAGAGCGCTGGAGGGCGCAGAATTCCACCTCATAGCGGACTATGGAAATAAAGTCAAAGCTGTCCCCTCCTAACGTAACCTACCGTGACATATACAAACGTAAACTGGCTCAAACTAACGTGCAGCGACCACAGTTACTGGCCTCCCCAGAGGCAAGCAGAGCATATTATTGTACAGCAGAACGCGGAAGTCCATAGAATCGCAGTATATATCAGAGAAGTCAAAACTACCCGAGCCTAAACCAAGAAAACAGGTCATAACAAAACATAGCCTGACCCAACACAACGCGCCGAGACCGCTATTGCTGCACTTCCCAGAGCCAAGCACGACAATATGGAGCACAGTAGAGCGCAGAAACCAACCGAATAGCAGTGTAGAGCCCAAAAGGTAAAGCTACAGTAACCATACTTATCCTAACCTAACATAATCGGACGTAACATGACACAACATAACGTGCCGGGGCCAATACTGCTGGTCAACCCGGAGCAAAGCTGAGGATATTAGATGACCGTAGGGCGCAGAAATCTGCTTTATAGCAGACTACAGCACTAACATCAAAGCTAGCCTCTCCTAACCGGACCATCCGTAACATAACCGAACGTAGCCTAACATATCCTAACGTGCCGCGCCCACAATTGCGGGCCTCCCCAGAACCAAGACTATCACATTAGTGAAGAGTAGTGCGCAAAAGTCCATTGAATCGCTGTGTATATCTGTAAAGTCAAAACAACCTAAGCCTAACCCAAGCCAAGGGAACATGGCCGAACATAGCCTAACACAAACTGACGTGCTGAGACCGCTACTCTTGTCCTCCCCGGAGCCGAGCACGACATAATAGAGCACAGTGAAGCACAGAAATCTACCGGACAACAGCATACATCGCAAAAGTTAAAGCTATCCAGACCAAACAAAGCGTGACCCAACTTAAGCGAACGAAACCAGTCTTATCATAACGTGCCGAGACCGATGATGCTTGCCATGCCAGGGCCAAGCTGAAAATATTAGAGCACTGTGGGACGCAGGAATTCACAAATAGCAGACTATAGCACTAAAGCCAAAGCCATCTTCTCCTTCCCTAACCAACCGTGACATAGCCAAACATAGCATAACTCAACCTAACGTGCCGAGACCGCTATTGCTGCCCTCCCAAGGTCCACGCAGGACATACAAAATGACAGTGGAGCGCTCTCATCCGCCTAATAGCAGCGTACAGCACAAAATATGTAGCTATCCATACAAAACGTAGCCTAGGCCAACATAACCGAACGAAACCGCACAAATCACAGCGTGCCGAGACCTCTATTGCAGGCCTTGCCTGTGCCAAGCTGAAAATATTAAAGCACTGTTGGGCGCAGAAATCCACCCAATTGCAGAAAACAGCACTAAAGGCAAAGCTATCCATACCTAACCTAACCAACAGTAATATAACCAATTGTAGCTTAACTCAACCTACCGTTCAGCGACCACCATTGCTGGCCTCCGCAGAGCAAAGCAGAACACGTTAGTGGAGAGTGGGGCGCTGAAGTCCATAGAATCGCAGTGTATATCGAAAGAGTCAGGGTTATCCAAACCTAACCCAAACAAACAGAATGTATCCAAGCATAGCCTAACTCAACCAAACGTGCCGAGACCGCTATTGCTGCTCTCCCCAGAGCCGAGAAGGGCACACTAGAGCACAGTAGAACGCAGAAATCCAAGGTTTAGCAGTGTACAGCTCGAAAGATGAAGCTGCCTGTCCAAATATTTCCCATGGCAACATAGCCGAACGCAACATGTCTCAACATTACGTGCCTAGGCCACTTTTTGTGACCTTCCCAGAGCCAAGCTGAAAATATTAGAGCACTGTAGGGCGCAGGAATCCTCCCAGTATCAGACAATGGCACTAAGGTCAAAGCTATCCTCTCCTAACCTAACCAACCAGAACATGACCGAACGTAGCCAAACACAACCTAACGTGCCGCGGCCGCAATTGCGGGCCTCCCCAGATCCAAGACTAACACATTAGTGAAGAGTAGAGCACAAAGAGCCATAGAATCGCAGTGTATATATATCGAAAGTCAAAATAACCTAAGCCAAACCCAAGCCAGCAGAACATGGCCGAACATAGCCTAACTAAAACTAACGTGCCGCGAACGCTACTGCTGCCATCCCAGTAGCCAAGCAGGACATACTAGAGCACTGTAGAGCGCAGGAATCCTCCGAATAGCAGTGTATAGCTCGAAAGTTAATGCTACCGCGACCAAACTCTGCCCAACCCAGCATAACCGAACGTATCATGACTCAACATATCGTGCCGGGACCACTATTGCCGTCCTCTCCAGATCCAAGCAGAACACATCGATTGAGAGGAGACTGCAGGAGTCCACGCGATCGCAGTGTACAACAGAACAGTCGACGCTACCCAAATCCATCCCAAATCACCAGATCATAGCCAAATACAGCTTAACTCAGCCTGTTGGGCTGGGACCGCCATTGCTGCCCTCCCCAGAGCCAAGCAGGTCATACTAGAGCACTGTGGGGCGCACGAATCCACCTAACGGCAGAGTGCAGCACAAAATTTAAAGCTACCCTCTCCAAACCTAACCAAATGTAACATAATCGAACGTAACCAAATTCAACCTAACGCGCCGCGACCACTACTTCTGGCCTCCCCAGAGTCACGCAGACCACAGTAGTGGTGTGGAGAAGGCAGAAATCCATAGAATCGCTGTGTATATCAGATAAGTCAGTGCTGCCCATGTCTGTCCCAAACCAACTGAACATAAGCAAACATGGTGTAACTCAAGCTAACGTGCCCAGACCGTTACTGCAGGCCTCCTCTGTCCCAAGCAGGTCATACTAGAGCACTGTAGATCGCAGAAATCCACCGAACGCCAGTGTACAGCGCAGAAGTTAAAGCTATACTAACCAAACTTCGCGTAACCCAACCTAACCGAACGTAAACTAGCTCAACGTAACGCGCCGAGACCGCTCTTTCTGGCAATCACGGAGCCAAGCTTAAAACATTACAGCACTGTAGATCGCAAAGATACACCTAATTTCAGACTATAACACTAAAGTCAAAGTTATCCGCTTCAAACCTAACCAACAGTAACGAAAGGAAACGTAACCAAACTCAACCCGACGCGACGCAACCATTCCTTCTGGCCTCCCCGGATTCAAGCAGAACACATTAGTAGAGAGCTGAACGCCGAAATGCATGGAATCGCAGTGTATATCAGAAGAGCCAACGCAACCCAAGCCTTACCCAAACCAACGAAACGTATCTAAACGAAGCCTAACACAACACAACGCGCCGAGACCACTATTGCTGCACACCCAAGAGCCAAGCAGGACATACTAGAGCACAGTAGAGCGCAGAATTCCGCCGAATAGCAGTGCACAGCACAAAAGTTAAATCTACCCCGTCCAAACTTTGCCCAACACAACATAACCGAACGTATCCTGACTCAATCTAACGTGCGGCGAGCACAACTGTTGGCCACCCCAGATCCAAGCAGAACACTTTAGTAGAGGGTAGAGCGCAGTAATCCCCCGACGAGCAATGTATAGCACAAAAGTCGAAGGTATCCTAACCTAACCCATGCAAACGTTTCCTAACCTGTCATTGACAAGCTCAAAAGGACGTGACGCGACCACTATTTCTGGGTGCCACAGGGCCAAGCGCATAAGAGTAGAGCACAGCAGAGGGCAGCTTCCCACCGAAAAACAGAATATAGTACGTAAGTCTTAGTTGTCCAAAGGAAGCATGACCTAACATAACATAGCCAAGCTTAACACAACCAAACCTAATGTGCCTCGGCCACTATTGCTGGCCTTCCCAGAGTCGAGTATGGTATAGTGGGCCAACGATGAGCGCAGAAATCCTCCGAATAGCAGTGTACAGCGCAAAAGTCAAAGCCTTCCTATCCTAATCTTACCAAACGTAACATACCAAGGGTAAAATTACACATCCTAACGTGCCGAGAGCACTTCTGCTGCCCTCCTCAGAGCCAAGCAGTAGAGATGGGATGAAAGCAGGGTGCAGTAGTCCACAGAATCGGAGTGCATTGCACAATAGTCGAAGATACGCTATCCTATCATAACCAGACCTAACGGAACAGAACGTAGATTAGCTGGACCAAGTGCGCCGAGGCCGCTATTGCTTGCCTCCCCAGAGCAAAGCACAGCAAATTAAAGCAATGTGCAGGGCAAAGGTCCACCAAAGAGCAGTGTATAGCGTAAGAGTCAAGGCTACCCCATCCTAACTTAAGCAAACGTAATCGAGCTGAACCTAACGTGCCGAGACCACTCTTGCTGACCACCGCAGAGACAATTAGAACATACTAGAGCGCAGTAGGGCGCAGAAATCCACCGAAGTGCGGTGCATCGCAAAAAATTGAAAGCTATCCTAGCTAAACTCTGCCTAAACTAACCTAACCTAACCGAACGTAACCTAACTCAACATAAAGTGCCGAGGTGAACAGGCTAGAGCAGTGTAGAGCGCTGTAATCCACCGAAAGGCTGTGTAAAGCACAATAGTCAAAGCTGTTACCTCCTAACGTAGCCAATCGCACTATAACCACACGTAGCCTAACGCAACGTAACGTGCCGCGACCACGACTGCTGGCATCCATAGAGCCAAGGAGAACATATTAGAGGAGAGTAGAACGCAGAAATCCGGATAATCGCAGTATATATCGGAAAAGTCTAAGCTACCCACGCCCAACCCAATCCAACGAAACATAGCCAAACATAGCCCAACTAAACTTAACGTGCAGGGACCACTGTTGCTGGTCTCCCCTCGGTCAAGCAGAATATAGTAGAGCACAGTAGAGAGCAGAAGGCCACCAGTTAGCAGCGTATTAAGCGTAGGTCGAATATATCCTAATCAAACCTAACCTAATCACACCTAGTGTAACTAACCTGACAATACAAGCCCAATGTTGCTGGCGTCCCCAGAGCCAAGCAGAACACATCAAAACACATCAGAGCGCCGAACTCAACCGAATAGCAGTGTGTAACATAAAAGTCAAAACCAACCCAAACCAAACGTAGCCTAACCTAACCTAGCCGAACGATACATAACTCAACCCATTGTGCGACGACCGCTACTGCTGGCCTCCCCAGAGTCGTGCAGAGTATAGTAGAGCAATTAGGAGCGCCGAAAAGCACCGAATAACAGTGTGAAGCGCAAAAGGCCATGGTATGATATCCTCACCTGATCAACCTTAGCATTACCAAACGAAGCTAACGCAACCTAACGTGCCTATGCCATTATTGCTTACCTTCCCAGAGCAAAGAAGAACACATTAGTGCACAGCATAGCGCAGGAATCCACCGAACAGCTGTGTATGGCACGAGAGTCAAAGCCATCCTTCCCTAACCTTGCAAATCGTGACATAGCCAAACCTAACATGACACAAAATGACGTGACGCGCCCACTATTGCTGTCCTCCCCAGATTCGAGCAGAGTGTAGTAGGGCACAGCAGAGCTCAGAATTCCACCGTGTAACAGTGTATAACACGAAAGACCAAGCTATTCAAGCCTAACCCAGACCAACATAATCTAATCAAACGTAGCATAACTTAACCTAACGTGCCGAGAACGTTATTGCTCGCCTCCCCACAGCCACGCGGAGTATACTGGAGCACAGTAGAGAGCAGGAGTCCAACGTATAGCAGTGTATAGCTCAGAAGTCAACGCCATCCTAACCAAACCTATTCTAATCAAGCGAAGCCGAACATAACATATCCCTGCGAAGTGTGTCACGAAGGTTATTTCTGGCCTCCACAGAGACAAGCAGAACACATTAAATTACAGTAGAGAGCTGAAATCCACCGAATAGCAGAGTACAGCGCAAAAGTCATGGCTACCCTGTCCTAACCTAGCCAAACATAGCACAAAGGAACGTAATATACATAAACATTACGTGCCGACTACACTATTGCTGACATCCCCAGAGCCAAGCAGAGTATTCTAGAGCACAGTGGAGCTGAGAAATCCGCAGCATAGCAGTACGTAGCACAAAACTCAAAGCTATCCAATCCTAACCTGACCAAACGTAACATATGCGGACGTATCGTATCAAAACCTGACGTGCCACGACAGCTATTGCTGGCCACAGGAGAGCTCAGCAGTGTATACCAGGGCAATGTAGAGCGCTAAAATTGTCCGAATGGCAGTCTATTGCTCAAAAGTCAAAGGTATCCTAACGTAGCCTATCCAAACCTGACCTAACAAAGAGTAACATAACCCAACCTAACGTGCCGAGAGCAATATTTGTGGCATCCACAGAGACAAGCACAGTGTGATAGCGCACAGAAGAACGCAGATGTCCTTATGAAAGCAGTGAGTAGCACAAAAGTCCAAGCCATCACAACGTAACGCAATGTGACCTATCCTAACCAAACGTAATCGAACCCAACATAACGTGCGGCGACCAATGCTGCTGGCCACCTGCGAGCCGAACAGACTGCAGTAGGGCAATGTAGAGCACAGGAATGCACCGAATAGCCGTGTATAGCACAAAAGTCAAAGCTATCCTTTCCTAACCTAACCAAACGTAACGTCCCGAGACTACGATACCTGGCCTCCCCAGAGCCAAGCTGAGCATACTAGAGCACTGTAGAGCCCTGAGATCCATCGTATAGCAGTGTATAGCACAAAAGTTAAAACTATCCTAACCAAACACAACCAAACCTAACATAATCAGATGCAACATATCTCAGTCTAACTTGCCGAGAGAACTACAGCTGGCCTCACCGTCGCCAAGCGGGATACACCAAAGCACAGCACAGCGTAGAATCCCACCGAGCAGCAGTGAATAGCACAAAGGTCAAAGCCATCCTATCCAGACTTAACCTATCCTAACCAAGCCAAGAGTAACGTAACTCAACGAAACGTGCCACCGCCGCTATTGCTGGCCTCGCAGAGCGAAGCAGAACGCAATAGAGGACAGTAGAGCGCAGAAATCGACCGTATATCGGCGTACAGCACAATAGTCAAAGCCATCCTATTCTATACTGACCAAACGTAACATAACCAAACGTAATATAACTCAAACTGACGTGCCGAGACCACTGTAGCTAGCCCCTCCAGAGCAGAGCAGAATATACTAGAGCACAGTGGATAGCAGAGAGCCCCCAATTAGCAGTGTGCAGCACAAAAGCCATAGATATACTAATCTAACCTGGCCTAACCAAGCATAACGGGACGCAGAATAATTAAACGTAACGAGGCGAGATTTCTATTTCTGGCCTCCCCATCGCCAAGCAGGCCATGATGGAGGAGTGTAGATCGCAGAGATCCATAATGCGGCTGTGCAGAGTACGAAAGTCAAAGATATCCCAACCACCCCCAAGCAATTCTAACCTATCCAAACGTAAACTAACATAATGTAAAGCGCCGCGGCCACTAATTCTGGAATTCCCAGAGCAACGCTGCGAACATTAGATCGCAGTAGTGAGCAGAAATCCACCGAAGAGCAGCGTACATCACAAAAATCAAATCTACCCTATCCTAACCTAGCCACACTTAATACAAAGAAACGTAACTTAAATCAACCTAACGTGCCGAGGCCATTATTGTTGAAATATCCAGAACAAAGCATAATATGCTAGAGCACAGGAAGGCGCAGAGACCCACCGCACTGAATTTCTGGGCGCAAAAGCCGAAGATACCCTATACTTGTCTGATAGAACCCAGCATAGCTAAACGAAGCCTAACTCAAACTTACGTGCCGAGACCACTACTGCTGGCATCCCCAGCGTCAAGCATAGCATATTAGAGGACAATACACAGCAGAAGTCCGCCTAATTGCAGTGTATGGCACAAAAGCCAAAGCTGTCCAACCCTAACCTAACTATGCATAACCTAATGAAACGCAGCCTGGCCCAATATAACGTGCCGAGAACACTACTGTTGGCATCCCCAGCGCCAAGCATAGCACACTAGAGCACAGTACCTCGCAGAAATCCACCGAATATCTGTGTACAGCACAAACGTCGAAGCCAACCTGACCAAACATAACCTACCCTTACCTACCCAATCGCAACGAATCCCAACTTAAGGTGCCTAGCCCGCTATTTCTGGCCTCAGTAACGACAAGCAGGGCATACTAGATTATAGTAGAATGCAGAGGTCCATAGAACGACAGCGCATGGCACCAAGTTCTACGATATCCCAACCTAACCCGAACAAACGTAGCCTAACAAAACGTAACCTAACACAGCCTAACGCGCCGCGACCACTATTACTGGCTTCCACAGGGAGGAGCGGAGCATATTAGAGAGAATAGAGCGAAGAAATCCATGGAATCGCAGTGCATAGCTCAATCGTTGAAGCTACCCTATCCCAACGTAACCAAACTTAGCATAACCGAACGTAGCCTAGCTCTCCCTAACGTGCCGAGACCACGATTGCTTCCTTCCCAGAGCCAAGCAGAATGGACTGGAGCACAGTGGAACGCAGTAATCCACCGCGTAGCTGTGTACAGTACAAGGGTGGGAGATGTCCTGGCATAACCTGTCCTATCGTACCCTAACCGAACACAGATTAACTAAGCATAAGGTACCGAGATTACTATTGCTGGCCCTCTCAGGGCCAAACAGGGAATATTATAGCTATGTTGAGGGCAGAAATCCATAGAATGGCAGTGTACGGCACAAAAGTCAAAACTAACCTATCCTAACATAACCGAACGTTACATAACTATACGTAAGGTAACCCAACATAATATGACGTGACCACCATTGCTGGCCTCCGCAGATTCGAGCAGATTATAGCAGAACACAGTAGAACTAGAAATCCGCCAAATAGCAGTGTATATCACGAAAACCATTGCTACGGAGACCTATCCCAGGCTAACGTATCCCAACCAAACGTATCCTATCTCAACACAACGCGCAGAGGCCACATTTGATGGCCTTCCCAGTGACAGACTGTGCACACTAGAACGCTGCAGTGCGCTGAGACCTACCGGATAGCAGTGTATACACAAAAGCCAAAGGTACAAGCTCCTATCCTAGCCAGAGTATATCCTAGCTTAACAGCGTATCCCACGAAAGTCAAATCCATCCAAACCTGACACAAACAAGCATACCGAAGCCAAACGCAGCCTAACTTAACATATCCTGCCGAGGCCGCAATTACTGGCCACCATTGAGCCGAGCAGAGCATAGCAGATAATTGTAGGGCGCTGGGATCGACAGCATAGCCGTGTATATCTAAAAAGTCAACGCACTCCCAACCAGAAATAATGAAACCTATACAAAACGTACGAAATATAACCCAATCTAACGTACTGACATCACTATACTGACGTCCACAAACACAAGTGGAGAGTGATAGCGCACACTGGAGCTCAGAAGTCCATAGAACAGCAGTGTGTAGCACAATAGTCCAAGCTATCCTAACCAAACGCAACGTAGCCCAACCCAACCAAACGGATACTAACTCAACCCAACGCCCCGCGACAACTGCAGCGGGCCTCCTGTGAGCCAACCAGTGCATAGCATATCAATGTAGAAATCAGAAACCCACCGAAGAGCAGTGTATAGCACAAAAACCTTCGCTAACCTCTCCTAAACTAGCCAAACGGAACATTGCCAAACGCAACACAACACGCCCTAACGTGCCGAGACCACAATTGCTGGCCTACACAAAGCCAAGCAGAACATATTAGAGCACGGTATACCGCAGCAATCGACGGCAAAGCGGTGTGTAGAGCGAAAGTCATTGCTATCCTGTCCTAACCAGGCCAAGCGTAACATCACCAAACGTAGCCTAACCAACCCTAAAGTCACCAGACCAATATTGATGCCCTCCCCAGAGCAAAGCAGAGTAATCTAGAGCACAGGAGAGAGCATAAATCCGCCGCATTCATGTGCAAGGCACAAAAGTCAGAGGTACCGTAACCTAACCTGACAAAACCTAACCTAACCAAACGTAACGTTACTCAACCTAACGTGACGAGAGCACTATTCCTGGCGTCCACACAGACAAGCGGAGTGCGATAGCGCACAGAACAGCGAAGGCGTCCGTATAATAGCAGTTCGTAGCGCAAAAGTCCATCCTACACAATTCAAACCTAACCAAACGTAACATAACCAAACGCAACATATCTCAGACTAACGAGCCGAAGCCAATACTGGTGGCCTCCCGCGAGCCGAGCAGAATATACTAGAGCACAGCAGAGGGCAGAAATCCACAGAAAAACGGAGTGTAGCGTAGAAGTCAAAGCTACCCTATCCTAATCTTTCCAAACGTAACATAACGGAACGTTATGTATCACAGCCTAACGTGCCGAGAACACTACTGATGGCCTCACCAGAACCAAGCAAAACATACTACCGCACAGTTGACCGCAGAAATCCGCCGAACAACGATCTACTGACGAACCAGAATCTCAAGGCAACACAAGCCAAACCGAAGATAACGTAACCCAACTAAACATAGCCTAACTCAACCAAACCTGCCTAAGACATATCTACTGGACTCCCGGATTCGAGCATAGCACAGTAGAGCGATGTGGAGCGTGGAAATCTTCCCAATAGCGGAGTACAGCACATAACTCGAAGCTACCATATACTAGGCTAACCAATCGTAACATCACTAAATGTATCCTAACGCATCCTATCAAGCCATGACCACTAATGCTAGTCTCCCGGGGTCGGGCAGTGCATAGTAGAGCACAGTATGGCGCAGAAAGCCACCAAATAGCAATGTATAGCACAAAAGTCATCGATAACCTGACCTAACCTGAACTAACCTGACATAACCGAACGTAGAGTAACTAAACCTAACGCACCGCGAGCACTATTTCCGGCTTCGCCAGAGACATACATGGCATAATAGATGAGAGTAGTGCGAAGATGTCCATAGGGTCGCAGTGTATAGCGCAAAGTCGAAGCTATCCAAACCTAACCAGAGCTGACATTACCTAACCAAACGTATCCTATTTCAACCTTTCGTCCCGAGGCCACTGTTACTGCGTTCCCCAGAGCAAAGCAGAACATACTATAGCACAGTAGAGCTAAAAAATCCACGGAATAGCAGCGTATACCACGAAAGTCATATCTATCCAAGCCTAACCCAGACTATCGTAACGCAACCAAACGTAACCGATCTCAGCCTAACGGGGCGAGACGACTATTACCGTACTCCCAAGAGTCGAGTAGAGTATAGAAGAACAAGCCGAGCGTAAAAGCCCACCGAATAGCAGTGAATAGCACAAAGGTCATGGCTACATAGTCCTACAATGTTCAAACGTCGTACAACCGAGCGCAATATAGACTAACCAAACGTGCCGAGACCAATGTGGCTGGCCTCCGCAGAGACAAGCAGAAAATTCTAGAGCACAGCAGAGCGCAGAAAGCCACCAAATAGCAGTGTGTAGCACTAGAGTCAAAGGCATCCTAACGTAACTTATACCAAGCTAACCAAACCAAGCGTAACTTATCTCAGCCAAACGTGCACGACCGCCATTGCTGGCCTCTCCTGACTCAAGCAGAAGCTGATAGAGCAACGCAGCGCACAGGTATCGACCGGAGAGCGGTACATAGCGCAAAAGTCAAAGCAATCCAATCCCATCATAACCAAACGTGAACTAGCGTAACCAAACGTAATCTATCTCAAGCCGACGAGCCGCTACAACTATTGCTGGCCTGCCAAGAGCCGACCAGAGCATAGTGGAGCAATATAGAGCGCAGAAATGCAACGAATAGCAGTGAATAGCACAAAAGTCCAAGCAATCCTATCCTAACCTATCTAAATGTGGCATAAACAAACAAAAGCAGACTAAGACTAACGAGACGAGAACAGTACTGCTGGCCTCCACATAACCAAGTAGAATATACAAGAGCACAGTCGAGCGAAGGAACCCACCGAATAGCAGTGTGTAACGCAAAATTCAGAGTCATCCTAACCAAACGTTACCAAATCTATCCTAGCTAAACGTAACCTAACACAACCTATCGTGCCACGGCCGCTATTGCTGGTCTCCCCAGATTCGAGCAGAGTGTAGTAGAGCAATATAGAGCGCAGGATCACAGAATGGCAGTGTATAGCAGAAATGTCAAGGCTAACCATTCCTAACCTAACCAAGCGTAATATAAACGGACGTTGTGAAGCACAACCTGACGTGCCAAGACCGCAGTTGCTGGCCTCCACAGAGAAAAGCTGATGCTAGTACAGCAATGCAGATCGCGGATATAGACCGAATAGCAGTATATCGCACAAAAGTAAAAGCCATCCTGACCAAACTATACCGAACCTAACAAAACCGAGCGTGACATATCCCAGCAAAATGTGCCACGACCGCCATTGCTGGTCTCCATAGGTTCAAGCAAACGCTATTAGAGCAATGGAGTGCACAGATATCGGCCGAATTGCAGCGCACAGCACAAAAGGCAAGGCTATCATAACCAAACATTTCCTAACCTATCCAAGCAAACCGTAACATAACTCAACCTAGTGTGCCGAGACCACACTTACTGGCTTCCCCAGAGCCAACCAGAACATACTAGAACACCGTAGAGCGCAGCATTTTACGGCACTGCAGCGTGTGGCTCAAAAGTCAAAGATATCCCAACCAAATATCTCCTTACCTAGTCAAGCCAAGCGTAGCATTGCTGAAAATGACGTGCCGAGAATAATATTGCTGATCTCCCCAGGAACAAGCTTGGCATATTAGAACAATATAGAGCGCAGGAGTCCTCCGAATAGCGGTGTATAGCAGAAAAGTTATAGTAATCCCATCCTAGCCAAACCAATCGTAAGACAAGCTGGCGTAACATAACACAAGCTGACGTGCCACGAAAGCAATTGCTGGCCTCACGAGAGATTAGCAGAGTATAGCAGAGCAATTTAGGATGCTCGAAGCGTCCGAATAGTTGTTTACAGCAAAAAAATAAGAGATATCCTGACAGAACCTGACCTTACCAAGCCTAGTCAAACGTAACCAATCCCAGCCCAACGTACCTAGTCCACAATTGCTGGCCTCCCCATCGCCAAGCAGAGCATATTAGAGGTGAGTAGAGCGCAGAGGTCCATAGAATGGCAGTGTATAGCACGAAAGACAGAAATATCCCAACCAAAACAAAGTAAACCTAATCAAAACGAACATAACCTACCGCCACCGAACGCGCCGCATGTCAAGCATTCCCAGATCGAAGCAGGGAGACTTAGAAGGAAGTAGAGCGCAGAAATACTCGGAAAGCGGTGTATAGCACATAAGACAAGGCCATCCTATCCTAACATAACCTAACACAACGTAAGCAAACGTAGCCTAACACTTCCTAACATGCCGAGTCCTCTATTGCCGCCCGCCTAAGAGCCAAGCAGATCAGATTGTAAGCGAGTAAAGCGCAGATGTCCATAGAATCGCAGCGTATATCAGAAAGGTAAACGTTAACCAAACCCAACCCAAACGATCAGAACGAAGCCAAGCATAGCCTATCACGGCCTAACGTGCCGAGACCGATATTGCTGCCGCCCGAAGAGCCAAGCAGGAAAGAATAAAGCACAGTACATCGCAGGAATCCACCTTATAGCAGTGTACGACATCAAACGTTAAAACTACCATAACCAAACTTTGCCATACCCAAAGTAACCAGACGTAACATGACCCAGCATAAAGTGACGAGGCTACCATTGCTGGACATGCCAGAGCCAAGCTCAAGATTATTAGTTCACTGTAGGGCGCAGAAATCTAAATAATAACAGACTATAGCACTAAAGTCAAAGATTCCCTCTCCTAACCCAACCGAACGTAACGTAGTCAAACGTAACCTAACTAATCCTACCATGCCGCGGCCACTATGGCTGGCCTCCCCAGAGCCGGGCAGAACGAATTAGTACAGAGTAGAACGTAGAAATCCATAGAATCGCAGTGAATATCAGAAAAGTCGAAGCTACCCAAACCTAACCGGTAACAATCAGAATATAGGCAAGGATATCCTAGCACGAACTAACGTGACGAGCCAGCTATTGCTGCCCTCCCCAGAGCCAATCAGGACATACTAGAGAACGGCAGATGTCATAAACCCACCGAAAAGCAGTGCACAGCACAAATGTTAAAGCTACCCTTACCAAACCAAGCCAAACTCAACCTAACCAAACGTGGCCTGATTCATAGTAACGTGCCGAGATCACGCTTGCTGGCCTTGGCAGAGACAAGCTGAAAGTATTAGAGCGCTGTAGGGCGCAGAAGTAGACCTAATAGCATAATACAGCACTGAAGGAAAAGCTATGCCTTCCTAATTAAACCTATCCTAACATCACCATACGTAATCTCCCCAACCCAACGTGCGGCGACCACTATTGCTGGCCTCCCAAGAGCCAAGCAGAACACATTAGTGGAGTGTAGGACGCAGAAAGCCATAGAATCGCAGTATATACCGTAAAAGACAGAGTTACCCAAACCAAACCAGAAAAAACTGAACGTAACCAAACATAGCCAAACTCACCCTAACGTGCCGAAACCGCTATTGCAGCACTCCACAGAACCGAGCAGCACATTCTAGAGCATAGTAGAGCAAAGAAATCCACCGTACAGCTGTGTACAGCACAGAAATTAAAGCTCTCCTGGCAAAACTAAGACTGACCCAACCTAATCGAATGTAACCTGACAAAATGTCACGTGCCGAGGCCACTATTGCTGACCTTTACAGAGTCAAGCTGAAAGCATTAGAGCACTCCATGGCGCAGGAATTCACCTAATAGTCGAGTATAACACTAAAGACGAAACTGTATTCTATTAACCTAATCGAGTGTAGCACAACCGAACCTAAAATAACTCAACGTCGCGTGGCGCGACCACTATTGCTGGCCAAACAAGAGCCAAGAAGAACACATTAGTAGACAGCAGCACGCAGCAATCCATATAATCGCAGCGTATATCAGAAATGTCAAAGATTCGAGAGCCTAACCCGAACCAACATAGCATAACTGAACATTGCCTGACACAACCTGACGTGCTGATACTGACGTTTTCGCCCTCCAGGGATCCAAGTAGGACAGACTGGAGCATAGTAGATTGCAGAAGACCACCGAATAGCAATGAACAGCACAGAAGTTAAAGCTGCCCATACAACACCTTTTTTTCTCGTAGGGGATATCTTCCAAATATTCCCGGCAACCTTCGGGGAGGGGGCGGGGTTGTGTGTGATTTTTACCGACTAAAACCGACACGATGTCCAGCCCTTCGCATTTCGATGAGACCTGGACTTCGCGGCGATGCAATCGCCAGGGCGCCACAGCGACGCAACCGCAGTTCCTTCCCGACGCGACGGGAGTCGCACACGAAGCGATCACGTCCATGCGCGCAGGACGGGTCGATTACACGCACACAATACACGCATACCACCTCACCGCAACGCACGCATAACCTGCGGACGCTGCGCGAACATCATGCGACGCCGCGCGCCCGGACCACGGCCTCTCAAAGAGGCGAGCCCCCACACGCCAGACCGAGGTCACACTGACCTAGGTTACAACGGGAGAGAGAGACGGTCTCCCCGGCCGAAGGTACATGGTCGCTCGCGAAGGCGGAGGTCTAACGCGTTAACACATCAGGCAGTGCGCGCGCCGCCCTCCGGCGCCGTGCTTGCAGCCTCCGCCGCCCTACGCACGAGGAGCACGCGCTACGCTCGCGGGCTCCCTCCGCGGCCTCCTTCAGTAGCATAACCGCCTCGCAGAAGGAGGCCACCGCACGCCATGCACCTAAGCCCTCCGTCATCCGCGCCACGACGACTGAGAGGGAAAGGTCCCTACCCACCACGCGCCACAGTACCCAGCGCTCGCGAGCCCACGCCGGACGTTCCTCCAGCGCGTGCTGCGCCGTGTCACGCCCATCCCCGCAGTGATGACACCGCGTCTCACGTTCCTACCCGATACGACACATGTACTCCCCGAAGCACCCATGCCCGGTTGGCACCTGTGTCAGGCGGACGGTATGCCGGTTGCCGCTGCGCCCCCCACGCATCCATCACGGGGAGAACAGCCTCGATCACCCGGTGCCGCCGGTTGCTCAACATCCTCAGCCGAGCTTGCCAGGCGGTCATCACGGACTGTCGGACCCTTCGCCTTAGCGAAACTGCCCCTTCTTCACGACCCCCGCCGCCACCAGCGTGTAGGAATCCGTAGATACGGGCCTCCCGCACCGCTTGCAGTTCGAACGGCGAAACACCCGCCAGGACCGTCGCCGCCTTGTGGGATATGATGCTGTAACCGCGCACGACCCTTATCCTCATCCTGCGAGCGACTCGCCGGAGAATCGCCAGACTGTGCGGACTAGCGACCAGGTCGTTTGCCCAGATCGGAGTCCGATGAAGTGTCACCGAGCGAACGACTCCCGTGTAGAGGCGGCGCACCCACCGTCTGTCCCACCCATGTTTGGTAGCAGGCGACACAGCGCCCCCGCCATACCTTCCAGGCGTGGTTCCAGCGCAAGAAAACGCTCGTCGAACTTCCAGTGGCTATGGAGGGCGAGACCGAGATATTTCAACCTTTCCCGTACATCGACCACAACGTTCCCCACGTGCATCAGGGACTTGAGCGACTTCCCGCGGTGCCGATGGCAAAACCGCATTGCCTCGGTCTTCTCGGGCGAGATACTCAGCACCAGCCGCTGGATGCTATTCGCGACGAGGGTCACACCGCTTTCCGCGCGCAGCGTGGCCTCCTCCCAACTCGACCCGGCGGCCATCACCAGCATGTCTTCCGCGTAACACGCCAGGCTGAGGCCGCAGTGGAGGGGAGTGCGCAGCACGGCGTCGTACGTGAGGACCCAGAGGATCGGCCCGAGTACCGATCCCTGTGGAACCCCGCGGATTGTTGCCCGCAAGACGCTCCTGTGTAGTCCGGGATACTCGATCGAGCCCTCGGCCAAGTAGTCGCCGATCACCGCCATCATGTATTGGGGAACACAGTGGTGCCACAGGGCACAACTGATGGCGGCCCAGAGTAGGGTGTTCAAGGCGTTGGCGATATCCACACCGACCGCCAGCACCACCCCGCCCCGGTCACCGGCAGCCTCCGACAGGGCACGAACCCGCTTAATCGCGTCCATCGTCGACAGACACTGCCGGAATCTGGACTGGCTGACGCTGAGATCGGGACCCACGTTCGTTAAATGCTCTCGGAGGCGGGCAGCTAGAACGCGCTTGAAGAGCTTGCCCGCTTGTGTGCAGGCGCACTACCCCCCCCGGCACGTTGGCCCGCTGCGCCGCACCCGAAACAGGTGTCGCTGCGGTCCACCGTGCTAGAGCATACGTGCCTCTCGCTACCGAACGCATGGCAACGGAAGCACTTGAGGAGCCGTGTCTCCAAGTCTACGACACGGGCCGAAGTCCAGCCGACGAGGATCCGCCCGCTATCGACAGCATTTCTCGCTGCCGCAAGGGGACACTGGGCCCATACAGAGCCCAGCCCCGAAGCGGAAGATCGGATCACTCCGGTTCTTATTTCCGCCTCGGTGCAAACACCGACCCTGGCCAGTGAAGCGGTCACCTCGCCGGGAGTGACAGAGTCGTCGAGCCCTGTTACCCCCAGCTCCACTTTTTTGGTGGGAACCGTAACCCGCGCGCGGGATCCCTCCAAGAATTTGTACATTCTCCCGGCGAGAGCGGCGGCTCGCTGTGCGCCCTCGGGTCCAACGATCTCCAGCAGGAGGCCGCTGGAAGCGATCCGACGTGGGCGCAAGTCCTCGATCCCGATGTCGGCGAGATTTATCTTTCCTCTTGCAGCGAAGATGGCCTCCGCGCAAGAGGGACTCGAGCCCTCGGGTACCCAAACAGCGACGGCTGCCCGCCACGGCGGCCGCTTAAGGACGGGAACCGGCTTGCCGCAGCTCTTCACCTTGCCGTGACCGTGCATCGCACCTACCTTCGCGGCGGTCGCGGGAAGTGCGCGAGCGGAGCTCATCCCCGAGGCGCTGCGCCCAGTCTTACCTCCGGCTCTCTTCGGCGCAATCGTGGGCTCTCTCGCAGGCGTTTGCGGCGCAGCGGCCGCCTGTCGCTGCGTTCGCTTCACGCGCCTACTGATGACGAGAGACCAGCTGGCCTCTGCGAACTTCCCGGCTACGACCTGGACTGCGATCGGCGCCTTCGCCGGGGCGTCAGCGGGCCCGCCACGGGAAGCGCCCGCGACAGTTTCCGCCGAGGCCACCAGCCCAGGCCGCGCGCGCAGCCTGGCGGTGGTGCTCGCTTGCTCCAGCTCTCGGGCAGGCGCATCCCGTCCGGCCGCCACGGGGAGCGTACGTTGGAGCTCCTCGAACTTTGCGTCGATTCGGAGACTGAGCGCTGTGAGGGCAGCCTCCATACCGAGCTCTGGCGCCGGTGCCGCTGCTCCGGCGCCAGCGGTCGCACGCACATTCCGAGCGGGTGCGGGGTCGACGATTACCCGCCTCCACTCTAGAGCCAGCTCAGCGCGCAAGGAGGCGATCACCGTCTGCTGGTAGGCATCGTTCTCCCGCAAGTCGGCAGTCTACACCTGCTGGGAGGCATCCTTCTCCCGCAGACCGGCGATCTCCGCCATCAGCACGCGGACACCCTCGGCCATCGTCCTCTGGGCACGGCCGGCTGTTACTTGGAGACTCGTCTGCCAGCCGGCCGAGTCCACCACCCTGGCGCACATACGGATGGCGCGAACGTATGGGGCGTGCAGAATTCTACTCTTGTCTGCCATCGTTCCTATCCTCGCGCAATTCTGGGATATAACAGCAGACAGTTCCACAACAGAATGCGGACAGTGCACACTTGCGAGCTTCCCCGTGTGGGGAGGGTGGCCTTCGCCCGTCTTATGCTCGTGGGATTCGGGGCGAGTTCAATACCCTCCGGACCGTCGAATGCGTCATATACCCCCACCACTGCCCTCCGCGGGCGCTTCGCCGTTTTGGCGGGGGACTCCCACGAAGACTACGTTTTGCCGCCGCCCTGCCGCTGACGGCACCAGCGAAGGTCGAGCACTCCCCCTCGAGGTCCGCCGGCAGCGCATTATATAATGTGGTGCTACGAGTCACGCGCCTCGTAGCACCTGCAGCAGACTCCACTGGAGCCGCGTCGACACCCGCAGATATAACCGCAGCTACCCTCCTAGGTACATTGCTAGACTGCCTCGGGATGGTTGTCAATGCACGGGTTGCGAGCCCCTGCTCCGCCGCTTGCAATGTGCCGTGACCCTCGTCCCAGGTACCTCTCGCTGGGCAGGTGCGCCACTCCGCGGCAGACAATGGTCACCGTCCCTCGCCTGCTTGCGCCCCAGTGGCGTCCAGAACTTCGTCGATGCCAGGAAAAGAGAAAAAAAAGAGATTCCAGACAAATTCAATTTTTATCGGCACCACGACACTCCGCGACGCGTGTCCCCGCCCTTACAAAGCTTAGCCTGACCCAACCTTACCGAACGTAACCAGACTCATCACAACGAGACGATGCAACTATTTTTGGCATTGCTAGCGCCAAGTTTAAAATATTAGAGCACTTTCGGGCACGCAGATCCACATAATAGCAGAATATGGCACTAAAGTCAAAGCCATCCTCCCCTAACCTAACCGACCGTAACATAACCAAACGTAACCGAACTCAACCTAACGTGCCGCGACCACCACTGCTGGCCACCCCAGAGCCAAGCAGAACGCATTGGTGCAGAGCAGAGCGCAGAGGTCCATATAATCTCCTTGTGTACCACAAAAGGCAGAGCTACCCATACCTAACCCAAACCAACAGAATATAGCCAAACGTAGCATATCTCAACGTAGCGTGCCGAGACCACTGTTGCTGGCATTCCCAGAGCCTTGTAGGACATACTAGAGCACATTTGGTCGCAGAAATCCACCGAATAGCTGTGTACAGCAGAGAAGTAAAAGTTATCCTAACCAAACATAGCCTAACCCAACCAGACCGAACTTAACATGTCTCTGCGTAACGTGCCGAGACCACTATTCCTGGCCTTCCCAGAGCCAAGCTGAAATTACTGGAGCACTGTAGGGCGCAGAAATCCACCTAAAAGCACGCCATAGCACTGAAGTCAGAGCTATCCTATCCTAACATATCCAACGGTAGCATAACCGATCGTAACCTGGCAAAACATATATTGCCGAGGCCGCTATTGGGGGCCCTCCCAGAGCCAAGCTGAAAATTCTAGACCGCTGTTGGGCGCAGTAAACCACATAATAGCAGACAATAGCAATACAGTCAAAGCTATTCTCTCCTAACCTGTCCAACCTTAACATAACCAAACCAGACCTAACCCAACCTAACGTGCCGCGACCACTATTGTTGGCCTCCCCAGAGCCAAGCAGAACAAACAAGTGGTGAGTAGAACTCAACAATCCATAGTATCGCAGTTTATATCAGAGAAGTCAAAACTACCCGAAAACTAAGAAAAACGAACGGGTCATAATAAAACGTAGCGTAGCTCGAACTAACGTGCCGAGACCTCTATTGCTGCCATCCCCACAGCCAAGCAGGGTATACTAGAGGGCAGTAGAGCGCAGAAATTCACCGAACAGCCGTGTACGGCACAAAAGTTATAGCTTCCCTTACCAAACGTAGCCAAACCAAACCTAGCGGAACGTAGCCTGACTCATCATAACGTGCAGAGACCACCCTTGCTGGCCATGCCAGAGCCAAGCTGAAAATATTAGAGCACTGTCGGGCGCAGAAGTCCACCCAATAGCAGAATACAGCACTAAAGAAAAAGCTATCCCCTCCTAACCTAATCAAACGAAACAGAACCAAGCGTAACCTAGCTCAATCTAACGTGCCCCGACCAATATTGATGGTCTCCACGAAGCCAAGCACAACACATTTGCGGACAGTGGGACGCAGAAATCCATAGAACCGGAGTATATATAGGAAAAGTCAGATTTGTACAAACATAACCCATACAAACAGATCATAACAAAACATAGACTAACTAAACCCAATGTGCAGAGACCGCTATTTCTGCCCCCCTCCCAGAGGCAAGCAGGCCATACTAGAGCGCAGTAGGGCGCAGGAATCCACCGCATAGCAGCGTACATCACAAAAGTTAGGGCTTTCCTGAAAAAACATTGCCTAACCCAACCTAACCGAACGTAGGTTAATCCAACGTAACGAGCCGAGACCACTGCTGCCGGGCTTCCCAGAGTCAAGCAGAATATACCAGAGAACAGTAGAGCGCAGGAACCTGTCGAATTGCGGTGTTTAGCACAAAAGCCAAAGATATCCAAACCATACCTGAACTGACCTGAATAAACCGAACGTAGCATAACCCAATATAACGTGCACAGACCACCACTGTTGGCCTCCCCAGAGATAAGCAGAACGAACTAGAGCCCACTAGAGCGCAGAAATCCACGGAATTACAATGTATAGAACAAAAGTCAAAGCTACCCTGTTGTAACCTAACCAAATATGACGTAACCAAACGTAACCTAATTCAACCTGATGTGTCGAGGCCGCTGTTGTTGGCCTCCCAGGTGAAGAGCAGAATACAATAGAGAACAGTAGTGCGCAGGAGCCCGCCGCATTGCAGTGCACAGCACAAAAGTCAAAGACACCCAAACCATACCTGGACTAACCTAAACAAACCGAACGTAGCCTAACTCAACGTAACGTGCGGAGGCCACCACTACAGGGCACGCCAGAGCCAGGCAGGACATGCTAGAGACCAGCAGAGCTCAGAAATCCACTGAATAGCAGCGTATAGCATAAAAGTAGAAGCTACGCTCTCCTAGCATAACTAATCGTAATATAACCAAACGTGACGCAACACAATACAACGTGCTGCAACCACTATTGCTGGCCTGCCAAGAACCGAGCAGAACGTACTAGAGGAAGCGGATCACGGAAACCCTGAGAATCGCAGTGTATAGCAGAAAAGTCGAAGCAACTCCAACCACACGCAAACTAGCATAGCCTAACCGAACGTAGCCAAACACAACATAACATGCCGCGACCACTATTGCTGTCCACCACAGATCAAAGCAGAAAAGGTTAGAGCACAGCAAACCGCAGACATCCAGCGAGCAGAAGTATGTAGCACAATAGTCAAAGCTATTCTACCTCAACCTGACCAAACGCATCGTAGCCGTACGTAACACAACCTAAACCAACGTGACGAGACAAATCTTACTGTCCACCCCAGAGCCAAGCAGAGCACTCTAGAGCATTATAGAGCGCAGAAATCCACCGAAAAGCAGTGTGTAGCGCAAAAGTCATAGCTACCCTCTCCTGACCTAACCAAACGCAACATAACCAAACGTAGCATTGCTAAATCTAACGTGAAGAGGACACTACTGCTCTCCTCCCCAGAGACAAGCAGCGTGTACTAGAGCACAGCGGAGCGCAGAAATCCGACGCACTGCAGTGTATAGCACAAAGGTCATTGCTATCCTGCCTTAACGTTGGCAAGCGTAACATAACCGTCCGTAGCCCAACTAAACCTATTGTGCCGAGAACATTTTTGCTGGCCTCAACATAGACACGCAGAAAATACCATAGGAGAGTATAGCGAAGAAGTCCATAAAATCTCAGTGAATGGCAGAAAAGCCAAAGCTATACAAACCTAACCCATACAGACGTAATATGACCGAACGCAACCAAACTAAAACCAACGTGCCTCAGCCCCCACTTCTGGCATCCCCAGAGCAAAGCAGAGCCTATCACAGCACAGTAGATCACAGAAATACAACGAAAATCAGTGTATAACACAAGATTGAAGGCTATCCAGTCCTTTCCTTAACTGAGGAAGCGTAACCGTACGCAACTTAAGACATCCTAACGTGCTGGGACATCAATTGCTGACATGCACAGAGCCAAGCAGAATGCACTAGAGCAGAGCAGAGCGCAGGAGTCCACCGAACAGTAGGTCAAAGCTATTCTGCCCAAACCTAATCAATCGTAGCATAGCCAAACGTAACATAACTAAGCCTATTATGCCGCGGCCACTACTGCTGGCCTCCCTATCCTATGTTGGGACTGGATAGCATCGACTTCTTTGACACACACTGCTAATAGGAGCATTGCTGCGCTCTACTGTGTGCTAGGGTGTTCTGCTTGAATCTGGGGAAGCCAGCAGTTGTGGTCTCGGCACCTTATGATGAGAAAGGCTAAGTTAAGTTTGGATGGGTTAGGTCAGTTTATGTCGGGATATCTTCGACTTTTGTGCTATACGCCGCAATGCGGTGGATTTGTGCGCTCTACTATGCACTAATATTATATGTTTGGCTCTGGCGAGGCCAGCAATGGTGGTCTCGGCATGCTAGGTAGAGAGCGGCTACGTTTGGCTTTGTTAAGTTGTGTTACGTTCGTCTAAGATAGCATTGGCTTTCCCGCTGGACGCTGTTATTCGGCGTATTTCTGCGCTACACCGTGCTGTACTATATTCTGTTGGCCCTGGGAGGCCAGCAGTAGTGGTCCCGGCACGTTAGGCTGAGTTACGCTACGTTTGGTTACGTTACGTTTGGTCAGTTTAGGACAGGATAGCTACGAGTTTTGTGCTGCGCACTGCTATTCTGTGGATTTCTGTGCTCTACTGTGCTGTAATATATTCTACTTGGCACTGGGGAGCCCAGAAATTGTTGTCTCGGCGCGTTAGGTTGAGTTAGGATTCGTTCGGTTAGGTTAAGTTTTGTTACGTTCGGTTAGGACCGCTATGGCTTTCATACTGTACCTTGTTATTCGTTACATTCCTGCGCTCTATTGTGCTCTATTATGTGCCTCTTGGCCCTGGCGAGGCCAGCAATACTGTTCGCGGCACATTACGTGGTGTTAGACTACGTATGGTAAGGTTACGTTAGTTTGGGTTAGGTTGGGATTTCTTCGACTTTTCTCCTATACACTGCTATTCTATCGATTTCTGGGATCTACTATCCTCTACTGCGTCCTCTTCGGCCCCGGGGAGCCCGGCAGCAGTGATCGCGGCAAGTAAGGTAGAGTTAGGTTAGGTTGGGTACGTGCCGATTGGTTACGTTAGGAGAGGATAGCATTCACTTTTATGTAATACACTGACATTCGGCGTATTTCAGCGCTCTACTGTGCTCCAGTATTTTCCGCTTTGTTCTGGGGAGGCCAGCAATATTTTTCTCGGCACGTTATGTTGGGTTATGCTACGTTTGGTAATGTTACATTAGTATGGCCTATGTTGGGGTAGCACTGACTTCTCTGCTATACACTGCGATTATGGACTTCTGTGCCCTACTCTCCTCTAATATCCTCTTCTCGGTTCTGTTGAGGCCAGCAATAGTGGTCGCGCCACGTTAGGATGTATCAGGCTACGTTTGGATAGCTTAGGTTAGTTCAGGTATGGTATGGATGTCATTGACTTTATGCTATACATTGATATTCGGCGGATTTCTGCGCTCCACTGTGCACTAATATTTTCTGCTTGGTTCTGGGGAGGACAGCAATGGAGGTCTCTGCAGGTTAGAACGATATATATTATGTTTGGTTAGGTCAGGTTGGGCATAGTTAGGCTCTGAAAGCTTTGACTGTCGTGCTACACACAGTTATGAGGTGGATTTCTGGGCTCTACTGCGCTCTAGTATATTCTGCTTGACCCTGGGTAGGCCAGCAATAGTGGTCGCGGAAACATAAGATAAGGTAGGCTACGTTCGGTTAGGTTATGTTGGTTTGGGTTAGGTTTTTATGGCTTTTACTTGCTGCAATGCACTGCGATTATGCGGATTCTTGCGGTCTTCTGCCCACTAACATGTTGTGATCTGCTCTGGGTAGGACAGAAATTGTTGTCGCGGCGCGTTAGGTTGAGTTAGGTTACGCTCGTCTATCTTACGGTTTGTTACGTTATGATATTATAGCCTTGACTTTTTTGCTACGCACTGCTCTACGGTGCATTTCTGCTCTCTACTGTGCTCTAACGTATTCTGGTTTGCTCTTGTGGGACTAGCAATTTTGGCCTCGGTATGTTTGGTTGGGTTATGCTATGTTTGGTCAGGTCACGTTGGTATGGGATAGGTATCGATAGCTTTTGATCTTTCTGCTATACACTGCGATTATATGGATTTTTGCGCTCTACTCTCCTCTGATGTGTTCTGCTTGGCTCTGGGAGGGCAGCAATAGTGGTCGCAGCACGTTATGTTGAGGTAGGCTTCGTTCGGCTACGTTATGTTTGCTTTGGCTAGGTTTGTATAACTTTGACATTTCTGCTATACACTGCGATTCTATGTATATCTGCGATCCACCCCCTCTAATATGTTCTTCATGATCCTGCGTAGGCCAGCAATAGAGATCGCGTCACGTTAAGTTGAGATACTTTACGTTTGGTAATGTTACGATTGGTTAGGTTTGGAGAGAATAGCTTTGACTTTTGTGCACTACGCTGCTTTTCGGTGGATTTCTGCGCTGTTCCGTGATCTAATAGTCTCTACATTGCTCTGGGGAAGCCAGAAACAGTGGTCTCTGCGCGTTAGGCTCTGTTAGGCTACGTTTGGTTATGGTAGGTTTGGTTAGATTAAGATAGGTTGACTTTGACTTTTACGGTATACACTGCTGTTCGGAGGATATCTGACCTTATCATTGCTCTACTATACTCTACTGGACTCTGGGCAAGCGAGCAATGGTGGCCGTGGCAAGATGGGTTGCGTTAGGTTACGTTTGGTTAGGTTAGGTAAAGTTAGATTTGGATATGATGGCTTTGGCTTTTGTGCTGGACAATGCTATTCAGTCAACTTCTGCGCTCCGCTGTGCTGTATTACATTCTGCTTGGCTCTGGAGAAGCCAGCAATAGTGGTCTCGGAACGTAAGGCTATGTTATGTTGCGTTTGGTTATATTACGTTTGGATATCTTAGGATACGGTACCTCCCCTTTTGTGCTGTACACTGCTTTTCGGTGGATTTTTACGCTCTACATCGCTGTACTATACTCTTCTCGACTCTGGGGTGACCAGCAGTAGCGGTCTCGGACGGTTCGGGTGAGTTAGGCTTCTTTCGGCTTCAAAAGTTTAGGCTATAGGAGGTTTGGATAAATATGATTTTCGCGGTATACACAGTTGTTCGGTGGATTCCTACGCGCTACTCGGCTCAAATATTTTCTGCTTGGCCCTGGGTAGTCCAGAAATAGAGGTTGCGGCACGTTATGTTGAGTTAGGCTATGTTTGGGTTGGTTCTGTTTGTTTGGTTTGAGACAGGAAATATTGGACTTTTCTGGCATACACCGCGATTCCATGGATTTCTGCGTCCCACTATCCACATATATGTTCTGCTTGGCCCTGTGGAGGCCATCAAACCTGGTCGTGTCGCGTTAGGTTGAGTTAAGCTACGTTTGGTTATGTCACGACTGGTTAGCTCAGGATAGGGTAGCTTTGACCTTTGTGCTTTTCACCGCTTTTCGGTGGAATTCTACGCTCTACATCGCTCTACTATACTCTGCTCGACTCTGGGGTGACCAGAAGTAGGGGTCTCGTACTGTTCGGGTGAGTTGTGCTACGTTTGGCTTCATAAGGTTAGGCTATGTTAGGTTTGGACAGATATGATTTTCGTGGTATACACCGATATTCAGTGGATTTCTACGCTCTACTCTGCTCGACTATATTCTGTTTCGCCCTGTGGAGTCCAGAAATAGTGGCCGCGGCACGTGATGTTCAGTTAGGCTATGTTCGGTAAAGTTCAGTTTCTTTGGTTTGAGACAGGTGACTTTAGACTTTTATGGCATACACCGCGATTCTAAGGATTTCTGCGCCCTGCTATCCACGTATATATTCTGCTTTTCTCTGTGAAGGCTAGCAGTCCTGGTCGTGTCACGTTAGGTTGGGTTATGCTACGTTCGGTTATGTCACGATTGGTTGGGTTAGGAGCGGTTAGCTCTTAGTTTTGAGCAATACACTGCTATACGGTTGATTCCTGCATTGAATTATGCTCTAACATGCTCAGATTAGCCCTGCGAAGGCCAGCAATAGCGGTCTCGGCACGTTAATTTGTACGAGGTTACCTTTGGTTAAGCCAGGTTATGTAAAGTTAGGTTAGGAGCACCTTATCTTTTGTTATATACACCGCTATTCGTCGGATATTTGTGCTCTATTGTGCCCTAATATGTTCAGCTTGAGAATGGGAAGGCGAGCAATGGCGGCAACGGCATTTCACGTTGGGATAAGGTAGGTTTGGTTATGTTATGTTTGGCTAGGTTTGGCTGGGACAGCTTTTACTTTTGTGCTATACATTGCTATTCGTTGTGTTCCTGCGCTCTACAGTGACCTAATATGCCCTGCTTTACTCTGGGGTGGCCAAAAATAGAGGCAGCGGCGCGTCAGGTTGTTATGTTGCGCTTGTTTATGCTAGGTGGGACAGGTGTGGTTATGATGGCTGTGGCCTTTGTGCTGTGCACCGCTGTTCGGTGGATTTCTGCGCTCTACTGTACGCTAGTGTATTCTGCTTGGCACTGGGAAGGACAGCAATGGTGGTCTCGACACGTTATGCTGAGCTATGTTGCGCTGGGTTAGGTTAGCTTGGGCTATATTTGAATAGGTTATGCTTTGCTTTTCTGCTATGTACCGCTATTCGTTGGATTTCTGCGCCCTACTGTGCTTTATTATGTTCTGCATGTCCCTGGGGGACAGCAATTCAGTTATATTACGTTTGCTTATGTTACGTGTGCTTAGGTTAGTATAGCATAGATTTGACTCTTGTGCTAGACGCTGCTATTCGGTAGATTTTTGCGCTTGACATTGCTCTAGTATGATCTGCTTGCCTCTGAAGATGCTTGCAATATTCGCCTCAGCACGTTATGTGGTGTTATGCTACGTTTGGTTATGTTACGTTTGATAGGGCTAGGATTAGATAGCATTGACTTTTGTGCCCTACATTGCCGTTCCGTGGCTTTCTACGCTCTACGCTCCTCCAATACGTTCTGATTGGCGATGGAGAGGCCAGCAATAGCGGACTCGACCTGTTGGGTTAAATTAGTTTATGTATGGTTAGGCTACGGTAAGATATGTTAGGTTAGAATATATTTGACTTTTGTGATAAGCTGTGCTTTTCGGTGGATTTTTGAGCTCTACCGTGGTCTAAAACTCCCTCCGTCGCTCTGCGGAAGCCAGAAATCGTAGCCTCAACGCGTAAGGTTTTGTTGGGTTACGTATCGTTATGGTACGTTTGTTTTGTTAGGTTAGGATAGCAGTGACCTTTGTGCTATTCACTGCTAATCGGTGGATTTCAGCGCCCTACTGTGCTTTATTACGTTCTGCTTGGCCCTAGCGAGTGCAGCAATATTGGTCGCGGCACGTTATGTTGAGTTATGCTTCGTTTGGTTACGTTACGTTGGTTCGTGTTAGCTTTGGGTAGCTTTGTCTTTTCTACAGTACACTGCGTTTCTATAGATATCGGCGCTCTACTGCCCTTTAATATGTTCTGCCTTGCTCTGAGGAGGCCAGCAGCAGTGGTCGCGTCACGTTAGGTAGAGTCAGGTTACGTTAGGTTATGTTACGCTTTATTAGGTTTGGAGAGTATAGCTATGTGTTTCGTGCTACACAGTGCTATTCGGTGGGCTCATGCACTCTAATGTGCTCTAATACGTTCTGCTTGGCTCTGAGAAGGCGAGCAATATCGGTATCGGCACGTTACTTTGGAGTATGCCACGTTTGGTTGAGTTAAGTTAGTTCAGGTTAGGTTAGAATACCTTCGACTCTTCTAATATACACCGCAAATCGGTGGATTCCTGCGCTCCACATTGCTGTACTGTACTCTGCCCGACTCTGTGGATGCCAGCAATTGTGTTCGTGGCACGTTATGTTGGGTTGGGATACGCATGGTTATGTTACATTAGTTTAGTTTGGTTCCGGCTAGCTTTGACTTTCCCAGAATAAACTGCGATACTATTGACTTCTGCGCCCCACACCTCCAATATGTTCTGCTTAGTTCTTCGGAAGCCGGGAATTATGATCGCGGCAAGTTAAGATGTGTTATATTACGTTCGGTTGTATTAGGTTAGAATGGGTTATGTTAGGATAGCTTCGACTTTTGTGCCTTTCACTGATTATCCGCGGATCTCTGCGCCATACTTTGCCTTAATATGCTCTGCTTGGCCCAGGGGAGACCAGCAATTGTGGTCTCCGCGCGTTAGGTTGAGTTATGTTACGCTTGGTTGCGTTACGTTCTGTTAAGTTAGGACAGGGTAGCTTTGACTTCTGTGCTGCACACTGCTATTCGGTGGGCTTCTGCGCTCTACTGTGCTTTAATATGTTCTGCTTTACTACATTGAAGCCAGCAATAGTGATCGCGGCTCTTTATGTTCAGTTAGACTACGTTGTGTTAGGCTCTATTAATTTGGGTTACTTTCGGACAGCTTAGAGTTCTCCGCTATACACTGCGATTATATGGATCTCTGCACTCTCCTCTCCTCTAATATGCTCTGCTCGGCTGTGAGGAGGCCAGCAGTAGTGGCCGCGGCTCGTTAGGTAGAGTTATGTTACCCTTGGTTACGTTGAGTTCGATTTGGTTAAGATAGGTTCGCTTTGACTTTTGCGCTACACGCTGCGATACTATGGATTTCTGCGTTTTCCTCTCCTCTAATATGTTCTGCGTGGCTCTGGGGACGGCAGCAATGCAGGTATCGTCCCGTTAAGTTGAGCAATGTTACGCTTGGTTGCGTTAATATGGGTCATGTTAGGACGGGATAGTTTTGACTTTCGTGCTGTACTCTGCTCTTCGGGGGATTCCTGCTCTCTAGAGTGATATAACATTTTCTGCTTGGATCTGGGGAGACCATCAAGTGTGATTTTGGCACGCAAGTTTGTGTTATGCTACGTTCGGTTAGGCTACTTCTGATTAAATTCGGTAACAATAGCTTCGACTTTCATGCTATACGCTGTCATTCAGTGGCATCCTACGCCTTACTGTGCTCTGCTATATTCTGCTTGGCCATGGAGGACGTGCAATGGTGGCCTCGGCACGTTGGGTTGATTTATGTTACATACAATTATGTTACGATTTGTTACGTTGCGTTAGGATGGCTTTGACCTTTGCGCTATAAACTGCTATTCGGTGGATTGCTGCACGCTACAGCCCTGTAGTAATTTCTGCTTGGCTTTGGCGAGGCCAGCAATAGCGGCCACGGCACGATGGACTGAGTTCTGTTACTTTCTGTTAGGTTAGGTTTGGTTGTGCTAGGTCAGGACAGTTTTGACTCTCCTGTCATACACTGCTATTCGGAGGGTCCCTGCCAATTACTGTGCTCTACTACATTATGCATGGCTCTGGGGATGCGAGGAAATGTGGTCTGGGCACGTTGAGTTGAGTTATGTTGCGTTTGTCTATGTGACGATTGGCTACGTTATGGCAGGATACCCTTGACTTTTGCGCCATAAACTGCAATTCGGTGGATCTCTGCACTCTCCTCTCCTCTAATATGCTCTGCTCGGCTGTGAGGAGGCCAGCGATAGTGGCCGCGGCACGTTAGGTTGAGTTACATTACAATTGGTTACGTTACGTTTGTTTAGGTTAGGTTCGGGTGGCTTTGACTTTTATGCTGTACACTGCGAATCTATGGATATCTGAGCGCTACCGTCCTCTATTATGTGCTTCTGGACTCTGGGGAGGCCAGAGAAGGTGGTCGCCGCGCGTTAGGCAGAGACATGTTACGTTCGGTCAAGTTAAGTTTGGATATGTTATGACAGGATAGCTTTGACTTTCGTACTGTGCACAGCTAATCGGCGGATTTCTGCGCTCTACTGTGCTATGGCATATTCTGAATGGCTCTGTGGGGGTCAACGAAGTGTTGTAGGCTCGATAGGTTGAGGTAGGTTACGTTTGGTTTGGTTGGCTTTGGTTACGTTTGGCAAGAATGGCTTTGACTTTTGTGTTATACACTGCTACATGGTGGATTTCTGCACTCTGCTCTGCTCTAATATGTTCTGCTTGGCTCTGTGTATGCCAGCAGTAGTGGCCTCGGTTCGCTGGGTTTAGTAATTCTACGTTTGGATAGGTAACGTTACGACAAGTTGGGTTAAGGTATCTCTGACTTTTGTGCTATACGCTCCTATTTGGCGGTTTTCTGCGCTCTTCTGTGCTCTAGTTTATTCTGCTTCGCCATGGGGATGGCAGCAATAGTGGTTTCGGCGCGAAAGGTTAAGCTGTGTTGCGTTTTGCAAAGGTTAGCATAGAATAGCTCAGACTTTTGCGCTATCCACTGCTATTCGTTGAGTTTTTACGCTCTGTGTTGCTCTACAATACTCTGCTTGGCTCTGGGGAAGCCGGCAATGATGGTCCCGGCACGTTAAGTTGAGATTGGATGCGTTTGGTTATGTTATACTAGCTTTGGTTAGATTTGGATATCTTCGACGCTTCTGCTATACACTGAAATTCTATGGGTACCTGCGCTCTGCTCTCCTCTATTATGCTCCGCTTGGCTCTGCGGAGGTTAGCAATGCTGGGCGCGGCACGTTAGGCGGAGTTAGATTACGCTTGGCTTGGTTATGTTGGATTGGGCTAGATCAGGATAGCATTGACTAATGTGCTCAACACTAATATTCTATGGACCTGTGTTCTCTGCTGTGCTCTACCATATTATGCTTGTCTCTGGGGAAGCCAGCAATAGTGGTAGCGGCACGTTAGGTTCAGCTATTCTACGTCCGGTTATGTAAGGTTAGGTCTTGTTAGGTTAGGATACCTTCGACTTTTGTGCCATACGTTGCTATTTGGTGGCTTTTCGCACCCTACTGGTCTCCTCTATCCTCTGCTCGTTCCTGGGGAGGCCAGCAAAGGTGGTGGTCGCACGTTAGGTTTTGCTGTGCTATGTTTGGTATTCATGCGATTGGTTAATATGGGATAGGATATCTTTGACTTCTGCACTATACATAGCTCTTCGGTGAGATCCTGCGCTTTACATTCCTCTAATATGCCCTGCTTGTCTTTGGGGAGGGCAGCAATAGTGGTCTCGGTTCGGTAGGATTAGTTATGTTAAGTGTGGCTACAGTACGCTTGGTCAGTTTTTGAGAAGATAGCTTTGACTCTAGCGCTTTACACTGCTGTACGGACAACTTCTCCACTCTACTGAGCTCTAATATGTTCTGCTTCAATCTAGACAGGCCAGTAATAGTAGCCTCGTGACGTTAGGTCGAGTTAAGTTACGTTCGGTTAGGTTAGGTTAGGTTAGGTTATGTTTGGTTGGGATAGCTTCTACTTTTGAGTTGTGCGCTGTTATTCGGTGGATTTCTGCGCTCTACTCTGCTCTAGTATGTTCTGCTCGCCCTTGGGGATGCCAGCAATGTTGGTCTCGACACGTCAGGTGGAGGTAGGTTACGTTTGTATGTGCTACGTTTAAATAGGATAGGACAGGATAGAGATGACGTGTGTGCTATACACTGCCATTCGGTGGATTTCTGCGCCCTTCGTTGCTCTGCTATACTCTGCTCGAATCCAGGGAGACCAGCAACAGTGTTCTCGGTACGTTAGGTTCGGTTAGGTTACATTTGATTATATTACGTTTAGATGTGTTATTATAGGATACAAGTTGCTTTTGTGCTATGGACTGCTATTCAGTGGATTTCTACGCACTACATTGCTCTACTGTGCTCTGCTCGCCTCGGGGGAGGCCAGTAACGGTTGCCTCGGCTCGTTAGGTTGAGTTGGGCTACGTTTGGTTAGGATATATTAGTATGGGTTAGGTTCGGATTTCCATGACTTTCGTGGTTTAAACTTTTGTTCGGTGGACTTCTACGTTCTACTCTGCTCTAGTATGTTCTGCTTGCCTCTGGGCACGACATCAATCGTGGTCGCTGCACGTTACAATGTGTTCGTTTACGTTTGGCTATATTAAGATCGGCGGGGTTAGGAGGTGGTAACTTTGACTTCTCTGTTACACACTGCTGCTCGGCGGATTTCAGCGCTCTGCAGAGCTCTTGTGCGGTCGGCTTGGCACTGGGAGGCCCAGCAATATTGGTCTGGAAAGACATGATTAGTTATGTTGCGCTCTGTCAGGACAGGTTAGGCTAAGCCTGGTAAGAATGTCTCTGACATTAGTGCTGTACAAGGCTATTAGGGGGATATGTGCGCACTACGGTGCTGTAGTAAATTCTGCTTGTCTGTGGGGTGGCCAGCAGTAGTGATCTCTGGACGTTAGGATGAGCTTTTTGCGTTCGATTGTGTCACGTTTGGTTATGTAAGGAAGCGAAGGCTAGAACTTTTGCGCTGTACACTGCTATACGGTATATTTCTGCGCTCTTCTGCGCTCTGATGTGTTCCGCCATGCTCTGGGTAGCTCAGTGATAGTGGTCAAGGCACGTTAGGTTTGCTTACGTTAAGTTTGGTTATGCAATGCTTGGTTACGTTAGGCTAGGATACCTATGACCTTTGTGCTCTACACAGCAATTCGGAAGACTTCGGCGCTCCACTGTGATCAAACACCCCCTGCCTCGCTCCGGGAATGCCAGAAAGGCTGGCCGCCGCGCGTTAGGTTGTGTTAGGTTACGTTTGATTAGGTTAGATTTGTTTGGGTTATGTTAGTATACCTTTGACTTCCGTGCTATACACGGCCATTCTATGCACCTCTGCGCTGCTCTTCCCTAATATGCCCTGCTTGGCAGTGGGGAGTCCAGCAACAGATGGCTAGGCACCTTGGTTGCGATTCGCTAGGTTTGGTTGGGTCAGGTTAGGCTCGGTTATGTTAGGATATCTTCTACTTTTCTGCATTACACTTAAATGCGGCAGATTTCTGCGGTCTACTCTGCGTTAGTGTACTCTGCTTGTCTCTGGGAAGGTCTGCAATAGCGGCGTAGGAACGTCAGGTTCAGTTATTCTACGTTAGGTTAGGTTGGGTTAGGCCATGTTAGGTTCGGATGTCTTTAGCGTTTGAGGTATACATTGCTATTTGGTGGCTTTCTGCGCGATACTGTGCCTAACTCTACTCTGCTCGGCTCTGTGGAGGCCTGCAGTAGTGATAGTGGCACGATTGGTTTCGTTAGGCTACGTTTGGTAATGTTACGATTAGTTAGGTTAGGATAGGAAAGCTACGACTTTTGCGCTATACACCGCTATTCTCTGGATCTCTACGCTCTACACTGCTCTACTATACCCTACTCGGCAAAGGAGAGGCCAGAAATGGTGGGCTACGTTAGGATATCACTGACTTTCGTGCTACAAACAGCCATTCTATGGACACCTATGCTCTACTATTCCCTAATATGCCCTGATTGGCGATGCCGAGAGCAGCACTAGTGGCCAGGCACGTTTGGCTTGGTTAGGCTGCGTTAGTCTTCGTTACATATGGTTAGGCTAAGATAGAATAACCTCGACTTTTGCGCTATACACTGCTTCTCGGTGTATTTCTACACTTCAGTGTGCTCTAGTATATTCTGTTAGGCTCTGTGGAGGCCAGCAATAGTTTTCGCGGCACGTTGGGTTGATTTACGTTACGCGTGGCTATGATACGTTTGGCTAGATTAGGATGTGATCGCTTTGACATTAGTGTCCAACACTACTATTCTATGGTCTCCTGCGCTCTACTCTCATGCAATATGCTCTCCTTTACTATGCGGAGGCCAGCAGTATTCATGTAGGCACGTTAGGTTAAGATAGGTTACGTTTGGTTATATTACGTTTGGCTTGGTTAGGATAGGGTAGCTTTGACATTTGCGCTATACACTGGTTTTCGGTGGATATTTGCACTCTACATTGCTCTACTACACCCTGCTGGACTCTGGGCATGCCAGTAAGAGTGGTCTGGGCACGTTAGGTTGAGTTACGTTACTTTCGGATAGTCTGTGCTAGGTCAGGTTATGTCACGATATCTTCGATTTTTGTACCGTACATTGCAATGCGGCTGATTTCTGCACTCTACTGTGCTCTAGTATATTCTGCTTTGCTCTTTGGAGGCGGGTAATATTGTCCTCGGCACGTTAGCCTGTGCTACGTTACGTTTGGATAGAGTAGGAGATGGTAACTTTTACTTTAGCGATATGAACAGCGATTCTATGGACTTCTGCGCTCTACTCTCCTCTCACATGTTCTGCTTGGCTCTGGGGGGCGGGGGGGGGGGGTAGCAATAGTTTTCTCGGCTCTATAGCTTGGGATATGTTACGCTCGGCTACGGCACGTTTGGTTCGGTTAGGACAGGCTGGCTCTGACTTTTGCGCTACACGCTGCGATTCTATGGATGAGGGCATGCTACTCTCCTCTAATATATTCTGCTTGGCTCCGGGGTGGCAAAGAGTGTCGTTCTCGGCACTTTAGGTTCCGCTGACTACGTTCGGTTGTGTTACGATTACGTTATTTACGTTTATACGATTATGTACGATTATACGTTAGGAAAGGCTAGCTTCGAGTTTTGTGACATTCAATGCTATTCCGTGGATCTCTGCGCCCTACTTTGCCCTAATATGCTCTGCTTGGTCGAGAGGAGTCCTGCATATGTGGTCTCGGCGCGTTAGCTTGAGTTACATTACGTTTGGTTACGTTAGGTTCGGTTAAGTTAGGAGAGGGTACCTTTGTTTTCTGTGCTATACACTGTCATTCGGTCGACTTCTGCGCTCTACTGTGCTTTCACATGTTCTGCTTGGTACCCTAGAGGCCGGCAATAGTGATCCCGGCACGATATGTTGAGTTAGACTACGTTTTGTTAGGCCATGTTAATTTGGGTATGATTCGGACAGCTCAGCCTTTTCCCCTATACACTGCGATTATATGGATTTCTGCGCTCGACTCTCCCCTAACATGCGCTACTCGCCTCTGTGGAGGACAGCAGTAGTTGTCGCGGCACGTTAGGTAGAGTTATGATACGTTTGGATGCGTTAAGTGTGGTCGGGTTATGAGAGGATAGCTTTGACTTTCGTGCTGTACACTGCTGCTCTATGGATTTCTGCGCTATTCTCTCCTCCATTATGTTCTGTTTGTCTCTGGGGAGGGCAGCAATATCCGTCCTGTAACGTCAGGTTGGATTTTGTTACTTTTGTTTTAGTCATGTTTTGCTAGGCTAGGACATGGTAGCATAGACTTTAGACTGCAGAGGCTGGTAGGGCAATCCAGTGCACTGATATCGACCCAATAGCAGTGTGTAGCCCAGAGGCACAGCTATACTAGCCAAACCTATCCTAACCCAGCCAAGCCAAGCGTAACCTATCTATACCTAGCGTGCCGAGGTCAATACTAGTGGCCTCCCTAGAGCCAAGCGGAATGTACTAGAGCATAGCAGGGCGCAGGAATCCGCAGCACTGCATTGAACAGCAGAGAAGCCGTAGATATCCTGACATAACCTGATCAAACCTAACATAAGCCAAAGCTGCATATCCCAAAATGACGTGACGCGACCACAGTTCTTGGCCACCCCAGAGCAAAAGCAGAATGTAGTAGAGCACAGTAGATCAAAGAGGTACGCAGAAAAGCAGTGTAAAGCACAAAAGTAGTAGTAGCCTATCCTAACATAGCCAAACGTGACACAACCGAACGTAGCCTAGCTCCAACTAATATGACGAGACCACTATTGTTGGTCCCCACAGAGACAAGCAGAATGTGCTAGAGCACAGTAGTGGGCAGAAGCTAACCGCGTTACAGTGAATAGCGCCAAAGTCGGAGTTATCCGAACCTAAACTGACCTAACCTGACATAACCATACTTAACATAGATACACCTATCGTGCCGAGATCGCTACTGCTGCCCCCACCCCCCTCGAGCCAAGCAGAAAGTATTAGAACGCAGTAGAGCTCAGAAATCCGCGGACAGCAGTGTATAGCACAAAAGCCTAAACTAACCTATCCTAACCTCGCCGAACGAAACATGACAGAACGTAGCATAGCACAAACTTACGTGCAGAGACCACTATTGCTGGCCACCCCAAAGTCGAGCAGAAAACAATAGTGCACACTAGAGCGCAGATGTCATCGTGTAGCAGTGTACAGAACAAAAGACAGTGCTATGTTATCTTAATATGTCCAATCCTAGCACAAATAAACGTAACATAACTCAACATATCGCACAGCGACCACTATTGCTCGCCTCCTCATAGTCGAGCAGAGCTTACTGGAGTAGAGTGCAGAAATCCATAGCATAGAAATGTATAGCACAAATGTCATAGGTATCTGTACCTAACCCAAACTAACGTAACACAACCGAACGAAGCCTAACACAACATGACCTGCCGCAACCACTATTGCAGGCCTGCCCTGGGCCAAGCAGAATATAGTAGATCACAGTAGAGCTCAGAAATCCGCGGACTGCAGTGTATAACACAAAGTCTTTGCTACCCTATCCTTACCTCACCAAACGTAGCGAAGCCACACGTAGCATTACACGAACTAACGCGCCGATACCACTGTTTCTGGAATCCAAAGGGCTACGCAGAATGTACTACAGCACAGCAGAGCGCAGAAATCCAACGCATTGCAGTATGTAGCACAAAAGTCTAACGTACCCTGACCCAACATGACCTATCCTAACCTATCCAAACGTAGTGTAACTCAACACGACATGACGGCTCCGATACTGCCGACCTGCTCGGAGCGAAGCAGAACATAAGCGCAGTAGAAAGCAGAAATCCCCCGAACAGCAGTGTTTAGCGCAAAAGTCGAGACTATCGTATACTGGCCTGTCCAAACATAACATAAACTTCCGAACCTTATCTGAACCTAACGAGACGGGACCACCATTGCTGGACGCTCCTGATCCAAGTAGAAGATACTAGAGCACAGCAGAGCTAGGAAATTTACCGCATTGCAATGTATAGCACAAAGATCAAAGAAAACATAACATAACCTTAACAACCTAACCTAACGAAACGTAACATAGCTCAACATAACGTGCCGAGGAAGCTATTACTGGCCACCCCAGAGCCAAGCAGAGTATATTAGAGCAAATTAGAGCGCAGAAATACACCGAATAGCAGCGAATAGCAAAAATCAAAGTAGCCTATCCTAACCTAGCCAAACTTTAACACACACAATCGTAGCCAAACTCAACATAACATGACGTAACCACTGTCGCTGGTCTCCTCGGGAAGAAGCAGAACGTTCTAGATCACAGTAGAGCACAGAAATCCATCGCAATGCTGTGAACAGCACAGAAGCCGTAGATAACCTGACCGAACATTAAATAAACTAACATAACCAAACGCTGCATAACAGAACATGAGGTGCCGCGACCACTGCTCTTGGCCTCCCCTGGTCCAAGCAGGATGTAGCAGAACACAGTGGATCACAGGAATCCTCCAAATAGCAGTGTACAGTCCATAAGTCACAGCTAGCCTAACCAAATATAGCCAAACCGTAATTAACCGAACGTAATCTAACATAACCTGACGTGCCACGACCATTATTACTGGCCACGCCAGAGCCAAGCAGAGTATATTAGAGCACATTGGAGCGCAGATGTCTGAGAATAGCAGTGTATAGCACAGACGTCTAAACTATCCCGTCCTGACCTCGCCAATCGTAACATAACCGAACGTGGCATAGCTCAACTTAACGTGCCGAGACCACTATCGCTGGCCTCCCCAGAGCCTATCAGAATACACTAGAGCACTGCAGAGCCCAGAAATACACCTCATTGCAGTGTACAGCTCAAAGGTCAAAGAAAACCTAACCTAACCTTAACAACCTAACCTAACGAAACCTAACCTAGCTGAACCAAACGTACAGAGACCACTATTACTGGCCACCCCAGAGCCAAGCAGAGTATATTAGAGCACATTAGAGCGCAGAAATCAACAAAATAGCAGAGTATGGCACAATAGTCTATGCTATTCTCTCCTAACCTAGCCAAACGTAACATAAGCAAACGTACCTAAGCTCAACCTAACGTACCGAGACCACTATTGCTGTCCTACCGAACGCCGAGCAGTATATACTACACCACGGCAGAGCGCAGAAGTCTACCTCATTGCAATGTATAGCACAAACGCCGTAAATATCCCAACCCAACCTGTGATAACCTAACCTAACCAAACGCAGCGTAGCTCAGCATAACGTGCTGCGGCCATTATTGGCGCCATTCCCAGTTCTAAGCATAATATAATAGAATGCAGTGCAGCGCAGAAATACTCCGAATAGCAGTGTATAGCACGAAAGCCAGACGAACGCTAACATAACGTTACCTTACCTAACATAACCAAACGTAGTGTAACCAAGCATGATGTGACGAAACCAATATTTCTGTCCTCTCCAGAGCCAAGCATGGCACATTAGAGCACATAAGAGCGCAGAAATCCACCGAATGTCTGTGAATAGCGCAAAATTCAAAGTAGCGAATCATAACCTAGGAAAATATGACATACCCAAAGGTAGTCTATCTCAACCTAACATTACGAGACCACTATTGCTGGCTCCACGGAGACAAGCAGAATGTACTAGAGTACAGCAGAGCGCGGGAATCTACCGCAATGCAGTGGATGGCACAAAGGCCGTAGCTACCCCAACCTTAACTGAACTAACCTAAGACAACTAAGCGTAGCGTAGTTCATATCAACTTGCCGCGACCACAGCACCTAGCCTCACCAGAGCCCAGCAGAATGTAGTAGAGAACAGTTCATCACAGAAATCCACCTGGTATCAGTGTATAGCACGAAAGTCAAAGGTATCATGGCCAAACTTTACTAAACGAAACCTAATCAAACTTATCCTGACTACACGTAACGTGCCGCGACCACTATTGCTAGCCTCCACAGGACAAAGAAGACTATGGGTCGAGGGCAGAAGTCCTCCGAATGCCAGTGTACAGCACGAAAGTCGAAGATAACCAGACTGAGCTTGACATAACCTATCCTAACCAAACGTAATATAACTCAACCTAACGTGCCCCGGCCACAATTGCTGGCCTCCACAGAGACGATCAGAACTTACTAGAGGAAGTTGGATCGCAGAAATCCATAGATTCGCAGTTTAGAGCACGAAAGTCATACCAATCCAGACATAACACAAGCTGACATAACCTAACCAAACATAGCCTACCTCAACGTAACGTGCCTCGGCCACTGTTGGTGGCATTCCCAGTTCTAAGCATAATATTTTAGAGCGCAGTGCAGCGCAGAAGTACACCGGATAGCAGTGAATGGCACGAAAGTCTAAGTTAGCCTGACCGAGCTTAACATAACCTAATCCAACGAAACGCAACCTAATCTAAAGCAACATGACGAGACCAATATTGCTGGCCTCCACAAAGACAAGCAGAATGCACTAGAGTACAGTAGTGCGCATAAACGCACCGCATAGCAGTGAATAGCACAAGAGTCAGACATAACCTGACCTAACCTTACCTTACCTAACCTATCCAAACGTTGTGTAACTAAGCATGACGTGACGAGGCCAATATTTCTGGCCACGCCAGAGCGCAGCAGAGCATATTAGAGCACATTAGAGAGAGGAAATCCACCGCATAGCTGTGAATAGCATAAAATTCAAACCTGCCAATCCTAACCTAGCCAAGCGCATCACATCCGAACGTAGCCAAGGGCTACCTAATATGACGAGACAACTATTGCTGGACTCCACAGAGAGAAGCAGAATGTACTAGGGCACAGTAGAGCGCAGAAGTCCACCGCATTATAGTGAATAGCGCAAAAGCCGTAGGTATCCTAGCATAACCTGATCTAGCCTAACCTAACCGCTCGTAGCGTAGATAAACACAACGTGACGAGACCAATATTGCTGGCATCCCCAGAGTCGAGCTGAACTTGCTAGAGGACGGTAGAGCGCAGAAGTCCATAGAATCGCAATGTATAGTACAAAAGTCATATCTATCCTGACGAAACCAAGCCATCATATCCTAATCAAACGTAGCCTATCACAGCATAGCGTGGTGCGGACACAATTGCTGGCCTCCCCAGGGCCAAGCAGGAGGGTATATTAGAGCGCAGTAGAACGCAGAAATCCGCCGAAAAGTAGTGTATAGCACAAAAGACGATTATATCCTAACCTAACCTGACCTAACCTTACCTAACCCTATGTAGCGTAACTCAACTTAAATTGCGGAGACAACAGCTGCTGCTATCCACGGGGCCAAGCAGAATATATTAGAGCACTGTAGATCACAGATATCCACCAGAAAGCAGCGTAAAGCACTAAAGTCAAAGTTGCCTATCCTAACCTAACCAAACGTAACCTATCTCAACCTAACGAGTCACGACCTCTATTGCACGCCTCCCCAGAATCGATCAGAGCGTAGAAGAGCAATGTATGAAGCATAAATCCAACGATTAGCAGTGTATAGCACAAAAGGCGAAGATATCCTGACCTAACCTGAACCAATTTAAACTAAACGGACGAAGCATAGATCTATACATCTTGCCGCGACCATAGCCGCTGGCATCCCCGGAGCCAATCGGAATTCATTAGAGCACAGTAAATAACAGAAATCGACCGAAATGCAGTGTACAGCACAAAAGTCAAAGCAATCCCTACCACTCATAGCCTAACCTAAGCTAGCCATGCATAACTTAACGCAACCTAATGTGCCACGACGACAATTTCTCGCCTCGCAGAGTCTATCAGAATATACCAGAGCACAGTGGAGCGCAGAAATCCGCCGCATTGCAGTGTAAAGCACAAAAGTTAAAGCTATGCCAACATAACCTGTCCCAACCTAACCCAACCAAACGGGCGAAACTCAACATAACGAGCCGATACCACTATTGCTGTTTTCGCAAAGCCAAGCTGATCATATTAGAGAACCTTAGATTGCAGAAATCCGCTGAGTGGCAGTGTATAGCACACAAGTGGAAGCTGTCCTCTCCTAAGCTAGCCAATCGAAACATACACAAAGGTAAAGTATCTCAACCTGACGTGCAGCGACCACTATTGCTTGCGTCGCCACGGCCAAGCAGAGCATATTAGAGCACAGTAGGGAGCAGAAATCAAACGAGTCGAAGTGTATAGCACAAGCGTCGAAGCCATTATTACCAAACCTAACCTACCTAGCCTAAGCAATCGTAACCTAACTCAGCCTATCGTGTCACGACCACTATTGCTGGCCACCTCAGAGACGAGCAGAGGATAGTATGGCAACATAAACAGCAGAAATGCATCGCATGGCGGTGCGTAGCACAAATGTCAAAGCTATCCTCTCCCAACGTAACCAATCGTAACATACCCAAGCGTAACCTAACTCAACCGTACGTGTCACGGCCGCTGTTGCTGGCCTTAACAGAGCCAGGCAGAACATATTATAGGAGATGGGACCGCCGAAATACACATAATCGCAAGGTACAGCAGAAAAGTGAAAGCTATCCAAACCGGACCCAAGCAAACATGACATAGCCAATCGTGACCTAACACACCCTAACCAGCCGCGGCCACAATTTTCGGCCTCCACAGAGCCAAGCAGTACATGCTAGAGCAGAGTAGCTCGCTGAAATCCACCGGATTGCAGTGTACATCGCAAGAGATATATGTATCCTACATAACCCAAACAAGCCTAACCTAACCAAACGTAACACAGTCCAACCAAGCGCGCCGCGGCCGCTATTTCTGGCCTACCCTGAGTTGAGCAGGGTAGAGTGGAACAACGTAGAGCCAAGACATCCTGAGAAAGGCAGCGTATATCACAAAAGTCGAAGCAATCCCATCCTAACCTACCGAAGCGTAATAAAACCAATCGTAACATAACTTAATGTGCCGATATCACTATTCCTGGTATCCGCAGAGCCAAACAGAACACACTAGGGCATAGTAGAGCGCTGGCAGCCAGCAAATGGCAGCGAATAGCACAAATGTCATGGATACCATTACCTTACCAGACCTAACCTGTCCCAACCAAGTGTAGACTAAATGAACCTAACGAGCCGAGTCCAATATGCTCGCGTCCCCAACGCCTACCAAAAAATACTAAAGGAGAGTAGAGCGCAGGAGTCCAAAGAATGGCAATGTATAGCAGGAAGGTCAAAGCTGTCCTAACCCAACCAAGGCAAGCCTAACCTATCCAAACGTAACCTAACACAACCCAACAAGCTGAGGCCACTATATCTGGCATCCCTGAGCAAAGCAGAGCATATTATAGCATAGTAGAGCGCAGAAATCCACCGAATAGCTGTGTATAGCATAAAAGACAGATCTATCATATCCTAACCTAACCAAACGTAACCTAACCCAACTTAACATGACGTGACCACTATTGCTGGCACCCGCAGAGCCGGGCAGAATATGCTAGAGCCCAGTAGAGCGTAGAAGTCGACTGCATTGCTCTGCATGGCACAAAGGACAACGGCAACCTGACCAAACATAATCTAACCTAACTTAACCAAACATAACTTGCCGCTATCACAACTATGTTTCATTTGCGAGGTTAGGTTAGGTATAGTTCCATTAGGATAGCCGTGGCCTTCGTCTGTACACTGTTTCTATGGATTTCTGAAATCCCCTCTCCCCTAACATGAGCTGCTCGTCTCTGGGGTGGTCAGCAAAAGTGCTCGAGGCGCGTAACGTTTGGTTATGTTAGGTTAGGTTAAGCTTGTTTGCGATGGCTTTGACTGTCGTGCTATACACTTTCATCCGGTGAAATCCTTCCGTCTGTTGTGCTCTACTATATTCTGCTTGGTTCTGGGGAGGCCAGAATTATTGGTCTCGTCACGTTATATTGAGTTACGCTACGTTCGGGCAGGTTAGGCTATGTCAGGTTCGGCTGGATATCACCGACTCTTGTGCTATACGCTGCTATTCGGTCGATTTCTGCGCTCTGCTGTGCTCTTGTATATTCTGCTTGCATCTCGCTCCCCAGAGCCAGCAGTGAGCAATAGCGGTCTCAACACGCCATGCTTTGTTAGGCTAAGTTTGGTTATGTTACGTTTAGTGAGGTTAGGATAGGGTAGTTTTGGCTTTTGCGCTACACACTGCTATCCGCGGATTTCAGCGCTCTGCTTTGTTCTAATATTTTCCGCCTGGCCCTGAGAATGCCAGCAATATAATTCTCGGCACGTTAGTTTGTGATAGGTTACGTTTGGTTAGGTTAGGCTTAGTCCGCGTATGTTTCGATAACTTTGACTTTTCTGCTATACACAGCGGTTCTATGGATTTCTGCGCTCTATTCTCCACTAATAAGTTCGGCTTGGCTGTGCGGAGACCAGCAATAGTGGTCGCGGCATTATAGGCTTTGTTAGGCAACGATTGGTTAGGTCAAGTTATGGTATGTTTGGCAAGTATGACTTCGACTTTTGTGCTGTACGCTGCTGTTCGGTGAATTTTTGCGCTCTACTTTGCTCTAATATTTTCTGCCTGGCTCTGTGATGCCTAGTAACAGTAGTCTTGGCAGGTTACGTTCAGTTATGTTTCGTTTCGTTAGGATCGGTTAGGAACGTTTGGTTTGGATTCCTTTGACTTTTGCGCTTTACACTGATACTCGGAGAATTTTTGCGCTCTACATTGCTCAACTATAATCTGCTCGACTCTGTGGAGGCGAGAGTTAGTGGTCTTGGCGCGTTAGCTTGGGTTCGGGTACGTTTAGCTTGCTTAGGTTAGGCCAAGTTTGATCCGGGTAGGTTTGACTTCCGTGCTATACACTGCAATGCGGTGGACTCCTGTGTTCTACTGTGCCCTAATATATTCTGCTTAGCTCATGGACGGCAAGAAATATCGGTCGCGTCACGTCATGATCAGTTACACTACGTTTGGGAACGGTATGTAAGGTCAGGTTAGTTCATGTTGTGTCTGACATTTGTGCTATACACTGAAATTCTGTGGACCTCTGCGCCCTGGTCTGTCTGGTATATCCTGCTTGGATATGGGGAGGACAGCAGCAGTGGTCGAGACACAGTATACTGGGCCATGCTGCGTCTGGCTAAGTAATGTTATGTCAGGTTAGATCAGGATATCTTCGACTTTTGTGCTATACACTGAAATTCGGTGGATTTCTGCGCTCTGCTGTCCTCTAGTACGTTCTGCTCGACTCTGCGTAGGCCAGCAATAGTGGTGGGTGTACGTTAGGTTGAGTTATGTTATGTATGCTTATGTTAAGGCTGGACATAATACGATAGGGTCGCGTTGTCTCTTGTTCTATACACTGATATTCGGTAGACTTCTGCGCTCAAGTGTGCTCTAGTATGTTCTGCTTGGCTCTGGGGTGTACTGCAATAGTGGTCTCGCCAAGTTAGTTTGAGCTATGCTACGTTCGGACATGTTACGTTTGGTGAGAGCACGATAAGGTAGTTTAAGCATTAGCATTACACACTGCCATCGGCGGATTTCTGCGCTCTACTGTGTTCTAACATTTTCTGCTTGGCTCTGGAGATGCCAGCAATAGAGATGTCGGTACGTTAGGTTAAGTTATGTTACGCTTGGTTACGTTAGGTTAGGTCACGTTATGGTAGAATATCTCCGATTTTGTGCTATTCACTGAGATGCGGTTAGTTTATGCGCACTGCCGTGCTCTAGTACATACTGCCTGCCTTTTTGGAGGCCAGGAATAGTGGTCTCGTCACGTTACGTTGAGTCATGTTACGTTCCTTTATGGTATGTAAGGACGTCGTAGTTAGGACATCCTCGACTTCTGTGCTGTACACTGCTATTCGGTGGATCTATGCTCTCCAAGGTTGCCCTAATGTACCCTGCTCGACTCTGGGCGCGAGCAATAGCGGTCGCGGAACGTTATCTTGGGTTAGCGTACGCCTAGTTGGGAAAGGTTAAGTTCTGTTTGGTCAGCATAGCTATTACTTTCTCGTTATACACTATAATTCGGCGTACTTCTGTCAATTACTATGCTCTACTGCTTTCTGCTTGGCTATGTGGGGCCAGCAGTAGTGGCCGCCGTAAGTTACGTAGAGGTAGGCTACGTTTGATTTGGTTATGTTAGCTTGTGTTCGGTCTGGGAGGATATGCCTTTTGCGCTACACACTGCGATTCTATTGACATATGCGCCCTACTGTTTTGTAGTATTATCGGGTCGGATCTGGGGATGTCAGCAGTTGTGGTCGCGGTACGTAATATTGAGCTATGCTACGTTTGGTTATTTTAGGTTATGCCAGGTTAGGTCAGGATATCCTGGACTTTTGTGCTATTCATTGCTATTCGATTGATTTCTGCGCTCTACATTGCTGTGATGTACTCTGCTCGACTCTGGGGATGAGAGAAATAGTGGCCGCGGCGCGTTACTTTGAGGTAGGGTACGTTTGGTTAGGTTACGTTAGCTTGGCTTAGGCCTGGACAGATACGACCTTTGCACTATACATTGCGATTATGTGGACTTCTGCGCACTATTGCGCTCTAGTACAACCTGCTTGTCTCCGCCGTGGCTAGCTATAGTGGTCCCATCATGTTAGGTTCAGTTAGGTTACGTTTGCGTGTGCTACGTTTGGCCAGGTTGGGATTGGCTACTTTGTCTTTTGTGTTATACATCTCTATACGGTGTATTTCTATTATCTACTGTGCTCAACTACATTTTGCCTGGCTCTGTGGAGGCTAGGATCATTAGTCGCGGCCCGCTGCTTTGAACTATGCTACGTTCAGTTATGTTAGGATTGGCCCGGTTAGGTTAGGGTATCCTCGACTTTTGTAACATACACTGCTTTTCGGTTGATTTCTGCGTTCTAAATTACTCTACTATACACTGCTCGACTCTGGGGTGGTGTGCAGTAGCGGCCGTCACTCGTTAGGTTGAGTTATGTTACATTTGGTTCGGTTACGTTAGGTCAGGGTAGGCTAAGCTTAGTCAGGGTAGCTCTGACTTTCATGCTATACACTGTCATTTGGTGGACATCTGTGATCTACTGCGCTCTACTACTTTCTGCTTGACTCTGGGGAGCCCGGTTGCAGTGACCGCGGCTGTATATTTTGAGCTTCGCTACCTTCTTTTGGTTAGGATAGGTGAGGTTAGGTTGAGATATCATCGATTTCTGTCCTATACACTGCTATTCGGTGGATTTCTGTGCTCTACATTGTTCTACTATACCCTGCTCGACTCTGGGGGCAAGCAATAGCGGCCGTGGCAGGTTAGGTTTGGTTATGTTACGTTTGGTTAGGGTACGTTAGGTCAGGATGGGCTAAGCTTAGTTACAATATGTATGACTTTCGTGCTATACACTATTATACGGTGGATATCTGTGATCTACTGTGATCTAATACATTCTGCTTGTCACTGCGGGTTCCAGCATTAATGGTCTCGGCAAGATAGGTCGAACTATGCTACGCATGGTTATGCCACGTCTGGCTACGTTAGGATAGGGTGCTTTGTCTTTTGTGCTATACACCGCTATTCGGTGGGTTTCTGCGCTCTCATCGGCTATGATATGCTCTGCTTGCCTCTGCGGTGGCTAGTAATAGTTGTCTCGGCACGTTAGGCTGAGTAAGGTTACGTTTCGTAGGGTTATGTTAGGAAGGCTCGCTTAGGATTTCCTTGACTTTTGGGATATACACTGTTATTCGGTGAAGCTCTACTGTGCACTACTATCCTCTGCTAGGATACGGGGAGGCCAGGAGCAGTGGTCGCTGCACGTTACGTTGGGTTATGCTACGTCTCGTTTGGTTAGGTTAGGTCAGGTTATGCAATGATATCTACGGATTTGTGCTAATCACTGCAATGCGCTAGATTTCTGCGCTCTACTGTGCTCTAGCATATTCTGCATGGCTCTAGGGAGGCCAGCAGTAGTGGTCTCGGGAATTTAGGTTGAGTTTAGCTAAGTTTGCTTATGTTACATTTTGTTAGGATATGATAAACTACACCGCCTTTTGTACACACCCATTCGGTGGACTCCTGCGCTCTAATATGCTCTAATGCGCTCTGCCTGGCGCTGGATTGGCCAGTAATATTGGTCTCTTTACGTCATGCTGGTGTACACCACGTTCGGATAGATTCTGTTAGGTGAAATTAGGTCAGGATATGTTTGACATTTGTGCTGTACACCAAAGTGCGGTGGATTGCTGCGCCCTGCTCTGCTCTAGTATGCTTTGCTCGGCTCGCGGGATTCCAGTGATAGTGTTCTCGGCACGATAGGTTGAACTATGCTACGTTCGGTTATGATACGTATGGGGAGGTTAGGATTGGATAGTACAGACTTTTGTGCTATACACAGCTATCCGCGGATTTCTGCACCCTACTGTGCTCTTGTATGTCCTGCTTGGCTCTGGGGATAGGTACAATAGCGGTCTCGGCACGCTGGTTAGGGTTAAACTATATTTGGCTATGTTCTGTTTGTTTGGATAGGATTTGGGTAGATTTGACTTTTCTGATATACACTGCGATTCTATGAATGCCTGCACTCTGCTCTCCACCAATATCTCCTGATTCGCTCTTTGGAAGCCAGCAGTAGTGGTCGCGGCACGTTAGCTTCAGTTAGGTTTCGTTTGGTTATGTCAAGATTGGTTCGGTTGGGAGATACCTTTGACTTTACTGCCATAGTTTGCTATTAGGAGGATTTCAGCGCTCTATAATGCTCCAGTGCCTTCAGCTTATCTCTGCAAAGGCCAGTAATAGTTATATCGGCACGTCATGTTGAGTCAGGTTATGTTCGATTTGGTTGGGTCAGGCTATGGTTTGTCAGGACAGCTTTAATTTTTGTACTGTACACTGCTATTCGTGGACTTCTGCGCTATACTGTGCTGTAGTATGTCCCGTCTGGCAGTGGGTTGGGCAGCAACATTGGTCTCGGCCCGTTGGATTGATTCACGCTACGTATGGATAGGTTCTGTTGGTTTGGGTTTGGCTCGCGTAGCATTGATTTTTCTGATATACACTGCGATTATGTGGATTTCTGCGTCCTACTCTCTACTGCCTATGTGCTCTGCTTGGCTCTGGAGCGGCCAGCAATATCGGTCGCGGAACAATAGGTTGAGTTATGCTACGTTTGGTCATGATGAGGTTGGCTGTGCTAGGAGGGGAAAGCGTTGACTTTAGTGCTATAGTCTGCTATTAGGTGGATTCCTGCGCCACAGAGATCACTGATGCTTTCAGCTTGGCTCTGTGAAGTCCAGCAGTAGTGGTCTCTGCGCGTTGCACTATTTCAAGTCACATTCGGTTAGATTGGGACACGCCATGTTTTGTCCGGACAGCTCTACCTTTCATGATGTACACTACTATACGTGGACGTCTGCTGTCTACTGTGCTCTAGCATGTCCTGCTTGGCCTTGGGGTGGGCAGCAGGAGCAGTCTCGGCACGTTTGGTTGGCTTATGCTATGTATGGTTATGTTCTGTTGGTTTGGGTTAGATTTGAGTAGCTTCGACTTTTCCGATATCCACTGCGATTCTACGGATTTCTGCATTCTTCTCGCCACTAACATGTTCTACTTAGCTCTGGAGAGGCCAGCAATAGTGCTCGAAGCACGTTTGGTTGGGTTAGGTTGTGCCTGGTTATGTTACGATTGGTTTGGTTGGGAGAGGAGAGCTTTGGCTTTCTGTACTATAGTCTGGTATTAGGCAGACTCCTGCGCCCTACGATGCTCTAACATGTTCATCTTGGCACTGGCCAGGAGAGGAACAGAGCTGTCGGCACGTTACGTTGAGTCACGTTACGTCCGGTCAGGTTGGGTTATGCTAAGTTTGGGCAGGACAGCATCAACTTTTGTGCTGTACACTGCAATTCGGTGGAATTCCGCGGTCTAATGTGCTCTAGAACGTCCTGCTTGGCAGTAAGGAGAGCAGAAAGGCGGTCTCGGCAAGTCAGTTTGAGCTAGGCTATGTTTGGTTATGTTCTGTTCTTGTGGGTAAGGTTTGCGTAGCTATGATTTTTCTGTTATACTCGGCGATTCCACGGTTTTCTGCATTCTACACTCCACTAGCGTGTTCTGCTTGTCTCTGCGGAGCACGGAAATGGTGGTCGCGGCACGTTAGTTTGAGTTAGGTTACGCTTGGGTACGTTTCGATTTGTTAGGTTAGGAGAGGATAGCTCTGACTATAGTGCTATAGTCTGCTGTTATGTGGATTTCTTCGCCCTACAGTGCTGTCACATGTTCAGCTTGGTTCTGGGAAGGCCAGAAAGAGTGCACTCGGCACGTTACATTGAGTCAGGTTACGTCCGGTCAGGTTGGGTTACGCTTTGTTTGGACAGGATAGGATCAACTTTTGTGCTGTACACTGCTATTCGGTGGGTTTTTGCGCTCTACTGCGGTCTAGTATGTCCTGCTTGGCTCTGGGGTGGGCAAGAATAGCGGTATCGCCACGTTAGGTAGCGTCATGCTATGTTTGGCTATGTTCCGTCGGTTTGGGTTAGGCTTGTGTAGCTATGACTTTTCTGATATACACTACGATTATATGGATTTCTGCGTTATACATTCCACTAATGTGACCCGCTTGACATTGGGTAGGCCAGCAATGGTGGGCGCGGTGCGTTAGGTTTGGTTGGGGTAGGTTTGTTTGTATTACGGTCTGTTACGTTGCGAGATGATAGCTTTGACTTTTGTGCCATAGTCTGGTATTAGGTGTATCTCTGCTCCCTCCAGTGCTTTAATAGCTTCAGCTTGCCTCTGCGAAGGCCATTCATAGCGGTCTCGGATCGTTATGTCCAGTCCAGTTACGTTCGGTTAGGACGATTCATGCTACGTTTGGTAAGGGTAGCTTTAACTTCTTTGCTGTACACTGCTGTTCGGTGGATTTCTACGCTGTACTGCGCTCTGGTATGCCCTGCTTGGCTCTGGGGATTGCAGCAATGGCGGTCTCGGCAGGTTAGGCTGATTTATGCAATGTTCGGATATGTTCTGTTTGCTTGGGTTAGTCTAGGGTAGCTTTGACTTTTCTGATATACACTGCGATTATATGGATTTCTGAGTTCCACTCTCTACTAATGTGTCCTGCATGGCTCTGTGGTGGCCAGAAATAGTGGTTGCCGCGCGTTAGGTTCAGTTACGTTACGTTTGATAATGTCACGATTGGTTATGTTTGGAGAGGATATCTCCGACTTTGCTGCTATAGTCTGCTATTAGGAGGATTTCTGCTCCCTACAGCGCGCTAATATTCTCCGCTTGGCTCTGGGAAGGCCAGCAATAGCTGTCCCGGCACGATACGTTAAGTCAGGATACGTTCGTGCAGGATGGGTCGGGCCATGTTTGGTCAGGTTAGCTTTAACTTTTGTGCCGCACACTACTCTTCAACGGATTTCTGCGCTCTACTGTGCTCTAGTATGTCCTGATTGGCTCTGAGGATGGCAACAATAGCGGTCCCGGCACGTTAGGCTCTGTCAGGCTATGTTTGGTTATGTTTTGGTTGCTTCGGTTTGGCCTGGCTGGCGTTGATTTTTCTGATATACACAGAAATTATATGGATCTGTGCGTTCTACTCTCCTCTAACGTGTTCCGCTTGACTCTGGGTTGGTCAGCAATTGTGGTCGAGGCAAGTTAGGTTGAGTTAGGATACGTACGGTTGTGTTACACTTCGTTAGATTACGAGAGGATAGTTTTGACTTTAGTGCCATTGTCTACTATTAGGCGGTTTTCTGCTCCATGCTTTGCTTTCATATTTTCAGCTTGCATCTGTGGGGACAGCAATAGTGGTCTCGGCACGTTATGCTGTGTCATATTATGGTTAGGATGGGTTCGGCTATGTTTGGTCAGGATGACTACAAATTTTTTGCTCTATACTGCCATTCGGTGGATTTCTGCGCTCCACTGCGCTCTAGTATGTCCTGTTTGTCTCTGGGATGGCCAGCAATAGTTGTCTCGACACGCTATGATGAGACAGGTTACGTTCGGTTAGGTAGGGTCAGGCTGACCTTGGCCAGGGTAGATTTACGTTTTGCGCTGTACATTGCTATTCGGTGGATTTCTGCGATCTGCTGCACCCTTTCACCCCCTGCTTGGCTCTTGGGAGGCCAGCACCTCAGTCCGGGCAAGTCAGGTTCAACTATGTTAAGTTCGGCTTGGTTAGGTTTTGTTTGGTTTGGTAAGTTTAGCTTTAACGTTATAGCCTTGCACTGCTATTCGGCCGATAACTGCGATCTGCATTGCTCTGCTATCCTTCGCTTGTCTATGGGAAGGCCAGTGTTAGTGGCCGTGGCAGGTTGTATGTGTTTGGATACGCTTGGTTAGGTTACGTTAGGTAGTGTTTTGTTATGGTGACTTTGACTCTTATCCTATGCACCGCTGCTCGTTGCATTTCCGCGCTCAACTGAGCTCTAGTCTATTCAACTCGGCTATTGGGAGGCCAGTAGTTGTGTTCTCGCAACGTTGGGCAGAGATATGTTGCGTTCGGTTATGCTGCGCTTGGTTAGGTTGTGATAGGATATCTTCGGCTTTTGTGCCAGAAACTGATACACAATGGATTTCTGCGCTCTACATAGCTCTACTGTGCCCACCACGATTCTCGGGACGCCAGCAATATCGGTCCTGGCACGATAGGCAGTGTCAGGATAAGTTTGGTTATGTTAGGTTTGGATAAGTTTAGTTAGGATAGCTTTGACTTTCGGGCTGTAGACAGCTATTTTGTAAATTCCTGCCGACTGCTGTGCTCTAATATGCCCCTCTTTGCTCTGGTGAGGCCCGCAATGGAGGCCTCGGCCTGTTATGATTACATACCCTTCGTTTGGTTAGATTTGATTAGGTCTGTTTTGGGCATAAGGGCTTTGACTTCCGTGCTATACACGGTTATTCGGAGGATTTCTGCGCCCCTCGTTGCTCTACTATGCTCTACTCGACTCTGTGGAGGCCAGCAATGGCGGTCGTTGCACGAAAGGTTGTGTTAGTTTGCGTTTCCTCAGGCTAGGTTAAGCTATGTTTGTTCAGGATGGCTTTGACTTATGTGCCATGCACTGCTATCCGGTGGATTTCTGCCGTCTACTATGCTCTAGTATATTCTGCATGGCCTTGTGGGGGCCACAAACAGCGGTCTCGGCACGTTAGGCAGAGATGTGTTGCTCTTGGTAATGTTTCGTTTTCCTAGGTTGGGATAGGATAACTTCGACTTTCGTGTTATGCAAAGTTATTCGGTGGATTCCTGCCCCCTCCTGTGCACTGCTCTAATCTGCTAGAGCCTAGGGAGGCCAGCAATAGTGGTCGCGGCGCGTTATGTCGAGTGTGGCTACGTCAGGTTTGGTTCTGTTGGCTTGGGTTAGGATTGGATATCATAGACTTTTCTGATGTACACAGATATTCTATGGATTTCTGGGCCATAACCTCCCCTAATATGCTCTGCATGGCTCTGGGGAGGACAACAATGGTGGTCGCGGCACGTTACGTTTAGTCAGCATACGTTTCGTTAGGCTAGGTTATGTTTGATTATGTTGGGCTAGCTGGGACATTTGTGCTGCACACTGCTATTCTACGTCATTCTGCGCTCCAAAGTGCGCTATCACACACTGTGTGTCTCCGGGAGCGCCAGGAATAGCGGTCGCGGCACGTTAGGTTGAGTTATGCTACATTCGGTTAGGTCAGCTTTAGTTAGGGTAGGACTGGAAAATTTCTACTTTTGTGCTGTACACTGCTATTCGGTGGATTCCTGCCCTCTACTCTGCTCTAGCATATTCTGCTTGGCTCCGGGGAGGCCAGCAGTTTTGGTCTCGGCACGTTAGCCTACGTTAGGTTGCGTTTGGTTATGTGACGTTTGGTAAGGTTACGATAGGATAGCTTTGACATCTGTGTTATGCACGGCTATGCGGTCAATATCTGCGGTCTGGATTGCTCTACTAGCATCCGCTTGTTCCTGGGGATGCCAGCAATAGTGGTGGTTGCACGTTTGGTTTTTCCAGATTATGTTCGGTTGAGCTTGGTTAGGATGCCTTTGACTTTTGTGCTATACGCAGATACTCGGTGGATTTCTGCGCTCTAATTTGCTCTAACATGCTATGCTTGGCGCTGGGGAGGCAAGCAATGGAGGTCTCGCCTCGTTAAGTTTAGTTATTCTACGTTCGTTTAGGTTAGGTTCGGGCAGGTTAGGTTAGGTCAGGTTAGGTTAGGATATCTTTGACGTTTTTGCTATACAATGCTATTTGGGCGCTTTCTGTGGTCTACTCTGCTCCAGGTTATACTGCTTGACGCTGGGGAGGACAGTAATATACGTATCGGCCCGTTAGGTTGAGTTACGTAACATTTGCTTACGCTATGTTCGTTTGTGTTTGGTTTGGATAGATCTGACTTTCGCGGTCTTCGCTGCTACTCGGTGAAGTTCAACGATTTACTGTGCTCTAGTGTGTTCTGCTTGGCTCTGTGGTAGCCAGTATTTGTGGCCTCGTCGCGATAGTTTGAGATAGGATACGTTTCGTTAGGTTAAGTTAGCTCCTGTTATGTTAGGATAACTTCGATTTTTCTGCTTTATACTGCGATTACATGAATTCCTGCGCTCTACTCTCCGCTATTGCCCTCTCCTCGGTTCTGTGGAGGCCAACAATACTGGTCGAGCGGTGTTAGCGTGGGACAGGTTACGTTCGGATATGTTAGGTTTCTTTGGGTTTGGTTAGGGTAGCTTTGACATATGTGCTCAACACGGATGTCCTACGGACTTCTGTCCTGTACGGTGCTTTATCATATTCTAGTTTTCTCTGGGGAAGCCAGCAATAGTGGTCGTGGCTCGATAGTCTGAGCCATTTTGCGTTCGATTATGTGACGTGCGGTTAGGTTTGGATATGATAACTTTGACCTTTTCGCTATACACTGCTATTCAGTCGATACCTGCGCATTCCATTGCTCTACTGGCATCTGCTTCTCTCTGGGGAAGCCAGCAATAGTGGTCGCGAAACATTTGGTTTAGCCAGGTTACGTTCGGTTATGTTTGGATTCGTTAAGTTCGGTTAGCATGTCTTCGACCTTTGTGTTATACACTGCTATTCGTTCGATATCTGCGCTCTGCATTACGCTACTGGCTTCTGCTCGAATCCGGGTAGTCCAGTAATCGTGCTCTCGGTACGTTTTGTTGAGTTATGCCACGTTCGGTTTGGCTACGTTAGCATGGGTTAGGTTCGGATTGCTTTGACTTTCGTAGTATAGACTGTTGTTCGACGGATCTCTGCGCTCCACTCTGCTCTAGTATTTGGTGCTTGGATCTGGTGAGGGCAGGAACAGTGTTCTCGGCACGTTAGGTTGAGATGTATAACTTTCGATTATGTTAAGCTCGGTAAGGTTAGGATACGACAGCTCTGACTTTTATGCTACACACCGCTATTCGGCGGATCCCTGCGCTCTTCGGCGCTCTAGTGTGCTCTGCTTGGCTATGGAGAGGACAGCAACAGCCGTCCCGGCACGATACTTTGCGATAGGTTACGTTTGGTTAAGCCGCGACCCGTTAAGTTTGGAAAGGGCAGCATATACACTGATAATCCGTGGACGTCTGCGATCTGCTGTGCTCTAGTGTGTTCCTCTTGTCCCGGGGGCGGTCTGCAGTAGCGTTCGTTGCACGCCTGGTTTTCTCTGGTTCCGTTCGCTTTGGTTAGGTTAGGTTATGTTTGGTCAAGATGGCTTTGACTTTTGTGCTATACACTGCTATCCTGTGCATTCCTGCGCTCTATCGAGTACTAGTATATTCCGCTTGGCTTTTGGTGGCCAGCTGCTGTGTTCTCGGCACGTGAGTCTGTGATGCGCTGTGTAAGGATATGTAACGCTTAGTTACGTTAAGAGAGGATAGCTTTGACTTTTGCGCTATACACCGCTATCCGGAGGATTTATACGCTCTACATTCCTATACTGTGCTAGACACGACCCTGGGGAGTCCAGTAATAGTGGTCTCTGTACGATAGCTTGAGCTTGGCAACGTTCGGTTAGCTTATGTTAGCTTTGGTTAGGTGTGGATAGCACTGACTTTTGTGCTTACACTGCTATACGTTGAATTTCTGCGCTCCACATTGCTCTACTGTACTCTGCTCGACTCTCGGGATGCGAGCAATAGTGGTATGGCTCGTTAGGTTGTGTTTGGTTACGTTTGGTTGTGTTAGGTACGGTTAGGTTTGGTTAGCGTATCTTTGACTGTCGTGCTGCGCGCAAGTTTTCGGTGGACTCCTGCGCTCCACTGTGCTCTGCTCTAATTTGCTAGACCCTATGGAGGCCGGCAACAGTTTCGGCGGCACGTTTTGTTAAGACTTAATACGTCTGGTGGTGTTACGATTAGTTAGGTTAAGATGTGGTACCTTTGAATTTTGTGCTGCATACTGCTTATCGGTGGATTTCTCAGCTCAGCTCTTCTCTAATATGCTCTGCTTTGCTCTTCGGTGGCCAGAAACAGTGTCCGTGGCATGTTAGGTTGAGTTAGGTTTCGTTTGGTTAGTTTATGTTAGAACGGTAAGGTCTGCATATTTTCGATTTTTCTGCTATACACTGCGATTATATGGATTTCTGCGCCCTACTATCCTTTAATATGTATTGCATGGCCCTCGGGAGGCCAGCAGTAATGGTCGCGTCCCGTTAGGTTGAGTAATATTACGCTTGGTTAGGTTAAGCTTGTTTGAGTCATGTTGGGATGTCTTTGACGTTTGTGATATGCATTGCCATACATGGAACTCAGCGCTCTATTCTCCATTAATATGCCCCGATTGGCAACGGGGTGGCCAGCAATTGTTGTCTCGGCAAGTTAGTTTGCGCTAGGCTACGCTTCGTCAGGTTATGTTCGTCTGGAAAGTTTAGGTTAGGTTAGTTTAGGTTAGGTTAGGTTAGGATGTCTCGTACTTTTTTGCAAGACACTGCTATTCGGACGATTCCAGCGCCCTACATTGCGCTTGTATGCTCTGCTTAGCTCTTGTGAGGCCAGCAATGGCTTTGGTGGCACGTCATGTTTTATTACGTTACGTCTGCATATATTGAGATTGGTGAGGTTAGGACGTGATAGCTACTAGGACGAATGCTACGCTCTACATTGCTCTAATGTGCCCAGATTGTCCCTGGGGAGGTCAGCAATATTATTCTCGGCACGTCATGTTCAGCAATGTTACGCTTGGCTTGGCTAGGTAAAGAGGTATTTGGTTAGGGTATCTTTGACTTTTGAGCCACACACTGCAGTGCAGTGAAATACTGCCCTCTGCTGTGCTCTAGTATATTCTGCTTGGCTGTCGGGATGCCAGCAGTATTGGCTTCGGCTCGTTAGTCTGAGATATGTTGCGTTTGGTTATGTTCCGTTTGGTTAGGTTAGAATTGTGTAGGATCGACTTTTGCGCTATGAACTGCAATTATACGGACGCCTTCGCTGTCCTGTGCGCTTTCGCACTCCGCTTGTCTGCGTGGGCGCCAGGAATAGTGCTCTCGTCACGTTAGGTTGAGTAACGTTACGTTTGGTTAGGTTAGGTTTTGTCAGGTTAGGTTAGGGTACCTCTGACTTTTGTGCCTTGCACATGAGTACGGCGGATTTATGCTCTCTCCTGTGCTCTAGTTTACACTTGTTTGCTCTGGGGAGGGCGTCAATATTGGTCTGGTGACTTTAGGGTTGGTTAGGCTACGTTTGGTGATGATACGCTTGGCCTGGTTAGGACAGGATAGCAATGACTTTCGCGCTACACACCGCTGTGACGTCGATTGCTGCGGTATACCGTGCACTAATGTGTTTTGCTTGGCTTTGGGTAGGCCAGCAATTGATGTCTCGGCACGTTAGGGCGTGTTGTATTGCGTTTGGCTATGTTCCGTTTGGCTAGTTTAGGAGAGGGTAGCGTAGGCTTTTGTGTATACACTGCTATCCGGTAGCTCTCTGCGCACTGCAGCGTTGTAGTGTGCACAGTCTGTGACTGGGGAGGCCAGCAAATGTGGCCTCTGCGCGTTGTGTTGAGATAGGTTACGTTCGGTTAGGTTAGTTTGGGCAAAGTTTTGCCTGGATAGCTTTTACTTTTGTGCAATGCACAGATATTCGTGGGATTCTGCGCGCTACTGCCCTCGAATTTGCCCTGATTTTCTCTGGGAATGACAGCAGTTGTTGTATCGGCACGTTAGGTAAGATAACGTTTCGTCTGGAACGGTTAGGTTAGGATAAGTTCGGTTAGGATTTCTTGGACTCCTGTGCCAATCACTGCATTGCGTTGGATTACTGCCATCTACTGCGCTCCAGCATATTCGACTTGGCTGGGGGAGGCAAGCAACAGTGGACCTGGCAGGTTGGGTTGAGATAAGCTACTTTCGGTTATGTTACGTATGGTTCTGTTCGGATAGGGTAACTTCGACTATTGCGGTATGCACTGCTATTCTATGGATCTCTGAGCTCTGCGCTCCTCTAATATGTGCTACTTCGCCCTGTGGAGGGCAGCAATAGTGGTCTCGGTACGTAAGGATGAAGTAGGTTACGTTTGGTTACGTTACGTTTGGTCAGCTGAGGATACGAACGCTTTGACTCTTGCGCTATACACTGCTATACGGTTTATTTTAGTGCCCTACTGTGCTCTAATATATTCTACTACGATCTGCTGAGGCCAGCAATGTTGTTCGCGGAACGTTAGTTTGAGTCAGGTTACGTTATACTTGGCAAGGTACGTTTAGGTTTGGTCAGGGTAGCTGCGAATTTTGTGCTATACACTGCCGTTCGGTCGGTACCTGCGCTCTGCATTGCTCTACTAGCATTTGGTTGCCTTTGTGGAGGCCAGCAATAGTGGTCCTGGCGCGTTTGGTTCTGCTAGGTTTCGCTTGGCGAGGCTACGTTGGGTTACGTTTGGTTAGGTTATGTTAGTATAAGGTTGGTTAGGGTAGCTATGACTTTGAAGCTGTACACGGCTTTTCGGTGAATTTCTGCGCTCTACATTGCTCTAACATGCTCCGCTTGGCTCTTGTGAGCCCAGCAGTAGCAGTCGCGTAGCGTTATGTAGAGTTAGGCTCTGTTTTGCTATGTTCCGATGGTTTGGGTTAGTTTCGGATATCTTTGACTTTTTTGACGTACACTGCAGTTCTCTGCATTTCTGTGTTCTACTCTCCACTAATGTGTTCTGCTTGGATTTGAGGAGGCCAGAAATATTGTTCCAGGCATGTTAGGTTCAGTTACCGTATGTTCGATTATGTTACGATCGGTTACGTTAGGAGGGGATTGCTTTGACTTTTGTGCTATAGCCTGCTAATAGGTGGACTTCAGTGCTCTACCATGCTGTTGTGTTTTCAGCTTGGCGCAGGGAAGGCCAAGAATCGTGATTTCGGAACGTCATGTTGAGTCAGGTTACGTACGTTTATGTTGGGTTAGGCCATGTTTGGATAGGTTAGCTACAACTTTTGCGCTGTACACTGCCATTCGTTGGATTCCAGCTTTCTACTGTGCTCTAGCGTGTCCTGATTGGCTTTGGGGTGGGCAAAAATAGCGGTCACAGCACGTTAGTTTGTGTCAGGCTATGTTTGGTTATGATCTGTTTGTTTGTGTTAGGTTTGGGTAGCATTGAGCTTTGTGATGCACACCGCGATTATAGGGACTTCTTCGATCTTCGCTCTACTAATGTGATCCGCTTACCTCTGGGTAGGCCAGTCATAATGGTCGCTGCGCGTTAGGTTGGGTTAGGTTACGTTCGGTTATCTTGCGGATGGTTCGGTTACGCAAGTATATCTATGCCTTTAGTGCTACAGTCTGCTAATAGTTGTACTTCTGCGCCCTTCAGTGATCTAATATTTTCAGCTACGCTCTGGTAAGGTCAGCGATTGCGGTCTCGGCACGTTACTATGTATCATGTCAGCTTCGGTTGGGTCGGGTGGGGTTAAGTCTGGTCGTGGTTGGGTTTACTTTTGTACTGAACACTGCTATTCGGTGGTTTTCTGCGCTCCGCTGTGCACCGGCAAGTCGTGCTTGGCTGTGCAGAGGGCAGCCATAGCGGTCTCGGCACGATATGTTGTGTCAGGATATGTTTGGTTATGTTCCCTTGGTTTGGGTTAGGCTCGGGGAGCTTAGACTTTTCTGATATACGCTGCGATTCTATGGATTTCTGCGTTCTACTCTCCACTAATGTTTGCTGCTTGGCTCTGTGATGGCCTGCAATAGTGGTCGAGGCACGATAGGTTCAGATAGGTTACGTCTTTTCTTATTGTGGTTGGTTCGGTTAGGAGAGGAGAGCCCCTACTTTAGCGCTGTAGCCTGCAATTAGGTGGAACTCTGCGCCATACGGTGTTGTAATGCTTTCAGCTTTGCCCTGTGTATGCCAGCGATTGTGGCCTCTGCACGTGGCGTTGTGTCGCGTTACGCTCAGTTAGGTTGGGTCAGGATGAGCTTTCTCAGGTTCGCTTTAACTTTTGAGCTGTACACATCTGTTCGGTGGATTTGTGCGCCCCGCTGCGGTCTAGCATGTCCTACTTCACACTGCGAACGACAGCAATTGCGGTGTCTGCACGTTAGGTTGGGTCAGGCTAAGTTTGTCTCTGTCCCCTTGGTTTGGGTTAGGCTTAAGTAGCTTCGAGTTTTCTTGTACACACTGCGATTCAATGGCTTCCTGCGTTCCACTTCACACTAGAGCGCTCTGCTAAGCACTGGGATGGCCAGCAATAGTGGCCGCGTCATGTTACGTTAAGTCACGTTACGTTCGGTAAGTTTGGGTTACACTAAGTTTGGAGAGGGTAACTTTAACTTGATTGCTGTACACTGATATTCGGCGGATGTCTGCGCTCTGCTGTACTCTCGTCTGTCCCGCTTGGCTCTGGGGGGGCAACAATAACGGTCTCTGTTGGTTAAGTTGAGTCAGGCTATGTTTGGTTATGTTCTGTTCGTTTGTGTTAGCCATGGGTAGCTTTGACTTTACTGTTATGCACAGCGATTATATGCATTTCTACATTCTACTCTCCACTAACGTGTTCCGCTTGGCACTGTGGGACCAGCAATATTGTTCGCGGCACGTTAGGATGTGTTAGGTTAAGCTTGGTTATGTTACGATTGGCTAGGTTAGGAGTGAATAGCTTTCGCTTTAGTGCTATATTCTGCAATAAAGTGGATTTCTGCCCCATACAGTGCTCTAATATCTTCAGCTTGGCTCTGGGAATGCCAGCAACCGTGGTCGCGTCACGTTAGGTTGAGTTGGGTTACTTTGGGTTACTTTTGGTTATGTTGCGGTTGATTAGGATACGAGAGGAATGCTTTGACTTTAGTGGTACTGTCCGCTACCAGGTCGATTTCTGCGCTCTACAGTGAGGTGATGTTCTCAGCTTGTCTCTGCAAGGCCAGGAAGGGTGTCCACGGCACATTATGGTGTGTCAGCCTACGTTCGGTTAAGTTGGATTAGGATGCGTTTGGTAGGTATAGATAAAACTTATGTGCTGTATACTGCTCTTCGGTGGATTTCTGCGCTTTACTGTGCTCCAGTGTGTCCTGCTTGGCTTGGGGGGGGGGCAATAATGCCGGTATCGGCACGTTGGGTTGATTAATGCTATGTTTGGTTACGTTCTGTTGGCTTAGGTTAGGCTTGGGTCGCATTGACCTTTCTGATTCACGCCGGATTTATAGGGAGTTTTGGATTCTGCTCTCTACTAATGTGATCCGCTTGGTTCTGGGTAGGCCAGCTATAGTGTTCTCGTCATGTTAGGTTGAGTTATGTTACGTTTGGTTTTGTCGCGTTTGGTTAGGTTACGAGAGGATAGCTATGCCTTTAGTGCTATAGTTCGCTATTAGGTGTAATTCTGCGCCCTACAGTGCTCTAATATTTTCAGCTACGTTCTGGCAAGTGCAGCTATTGTGGTCTCGGCACGCTATGATGTGTCATGTTTGCTTCTGTTAGGTTGAGTCTGGCTAAGTTTGGTCGTGCTAAATTTAACTTTTGTGCTGTACACTGCTATTCGGTAATTTTCTGCGCTCTACTGAGCCCAAGTATGTCCCGCTTGGCCCTGTGAAGGACAGAAATAGTGGTCTCGTCACGCTACGTTGAGTCAGGTTCCGTTCGGTTAGGTTAGGTTACGCTAGGTTTGTATAGGATATCTTTAACTTTTTCGCTGCACACGGCCCTTCTGTGGATTTCTGCGCTCTGCCGTGCTCTAGTATAACCTGTTTGGCCCTGAGGAGGGGAGCACAATCGTTCTGGGCACGCTAGGTTGGGTTATGCTATGTTTTGTTATGTCCTGCTGTTTTGGGTTAGCTTCGGGTACCTCTGACCTTTCTGATGTACACTGCGGTTCTGTGCATTTCTGTGTTCTACTCTCCACTAATGTGTTCTGCTTGGATTTGGGGAGGCCAGCAGTAGTGATAGAAGCATGTTAGGTTGAGTTACATTATGTTTGGTTATGTTACGATTGGTTATGTTAGGAGAGGACAGCTTTGACTTTAGTGCCATAGTCTGCTATAAAGTGGACTTCTGCGCCCGACAGTGACCTATTATTTTCAGCTTGGCTACGGGAAGGCCAGCAATAGTTGCCGCGGGACGTTATGTTGAGGGAGGCTACGTCCGGATATGTTAGGTTACGCTAAGTTTGGCCAGAGTAGCTTTAACTTTTTCGCTGTACACTGCAATACTGTGGATTTCTGCGCTCTACTCTAATTTAGTGTGTCCTGCTTGGGTTTGGGGTAGCAGCAATAGCGGTCTTGGCACGTTAGGTTGAGATGGGCAATGTGTGGTTATGTTCTGTTGGTTTCGGTTAGGTTTGGGTAGATTTGACTTTTATGATGTACACTGCGATTCTATGGACTTCTGCGTTCTAATCTCCACTTAGGCGTTCTCCTTGGCACTGGCGGGACCAGCAGCAGTGGTCTCGGCATGTTGGGTTGTGTTGGGTTACGTTCGGCTATGTTACGGTTGATCATGTTAGGAGAGGGTAGCATAGACTTTAGTGATATTATGTGATATTAGGTGGATTGGTGCGCTCTACTGAGCTGTAATAATTTCAGCTTGGCTCCGGGAAGACCAGAAAGAGTGGTCCCGGCACGTTATGATGTGTCATGTTGGCATCGGTTAGCTTGGGTTGAGCTAAGTTTGGTCGGTGTTGGTTTAAATGTTGTGCTGTACACTGCTATTCGGTGGATTTCTGCTCCCCACTATGCACCGGCATGTCCTGCTTGTCTCTGTGGATGACAGCAATAGCGACCTCGACACGTTAGGTTGTGTTTGGCTACGTTTGATTTTGTCCTGTTGGCTTGGGTTAGGTGTGGGTAGTTCTGGCTCATATATTATACACCGCGAGTCTGTGGATTTCTGCGGTCTGTGGATGACAGCAATAGCGACCTCGACACGTTAGGTTGTGTTTGGCTACGTTTGATTTTGTCCTGTTGGCTTGGGTTAGGTGTGGGTAGTTCTGGCTCATATATTATACACCGCGAGTCTGTGGATTTCTGCGGTCTGTGGATGACAGCAATAGCGACCTCGACACGTTAGGTTGTGTTTGGCTACGTTTGATTTTGTCCTGTTGGCTTGGGTTAGGTGTGGGTAGTTCTGGCTCATATATTATACACCGCGAGTCTGTGGATTTCTGCGGTCTGTGGATGACAGCAATAGCGACCTCGACACGTTAGGTTGTGTTTGGCTACGTTTGATTTTGTCCTGTTGGCTTGGGTTAGGTGTGGGTAGTTCTGGCTCATATATTATACACCGCGAGTCTGTGGATTTCTGCGGTCTGTGGATGACAGCAATAGCGACCTCGACACGTTAGGTTGTGTTTGGCTACGTTTGATTTTGTCCTGTTGGCTTGGGTTAGGTGTGGGTAGTTCTGGCTCATATATTATACACCGCGAGTCTGTGGATTTCTGCGGTCTGTGGATGACAGCAATAGCGACCTCGACACGTTAGGTTGTGTTTGGCTACGTTTGATTTTGTCCTGTTGGCTTGGGTTAGGTGTGGGTAGTTCTGGCTCATATATTATACACCGCGAGTCTGTGGATTTCTGCGGTCTGTGGATGACAGCAATAGCGACCTCGACACGTTAGGTTGTGTTTGGCTACGTTTGATTTTGTCCTGTTGGCTTGGGTTAGGTGTGGGTAGTTCTGGCTCATATATTATACACCGCGAGTCTGTGGATTTCTGCGGTCTGTGGATGACAGCAATAGCGACCTCGACACGTTAGGTTGTGTTTGGCTACGTTTGATTTTGTCCTGTTGGCTTGGGTTAGGTGTGGGTAGTTCTGGCTCATATATTATACACCGCGAGTCTGTGGATTTCTGCGGTCTGTGGATGACAGCAATAGCGACCTCGACACGTTAGGTTGTGTTTGGCTACGTTTGATTTTGTCCTGTTGGCTTGGGTTAGGTGTGGGTAGTTCTGGCTCATATATTATACACCGCGAGTCTGTGGATTTCTGCGGTCTGTGGATGACAGCAATAGCGACCTCGACACGTTAGGTTGTGTTTGGCTACGTTTGATTTTGTCCTGTTGGCTTGGGTTAGGTGTGGGTAGTTCTGGCTCATATATTATACACCGCGAGTCTGTGGATTTCTGCGGTCTGTGGATGACAGCAATAGCGACCTCGACACGTTAGGTTGTGTTTGGCTACGTTTGATTTTGTCCTGTTGGCTTGGGTTAGGTGTGGGTAGTTCTGGCTCATATATTATACACCGCGAGTCTGTGGATTTCTGCGTTCTACACTCCACTAGTGTGCTCTGCTTGACGCTGTGGAGGTAAGCAGTAATGGTCGCGGTGCGTTAGGTTGAGTTCGGTTACGTTTGGTTATGTTGCGATTGGAGACGGTAGCTGTGACTTTAATGACACATTCTGCTATTAGGCGGATTCGTGCGCCCTACAGAGCTGTAATATTGTCAGTTTAGCGCTGGGAAGACCAAGAAGAGTGGACTCTGCACGTTACGTTTGGTCAGGATACGTTCGGTTATGTATGGTTACTCTTAGCTCGGTTAGGATAGCTTTAACTTTTGCGCTGTACACTGCCCTTCGGTAGACTTCTGCGCTCTACATCACTCTAGTATGACCTGCTTGGCTCATGGAAGGGCCGCAGTAGCAGTCTCCGCACGTTAGGACGAGTTAGGCTATGTTTGGCTATGCTCCGATAATTTGGATTAGGTTCGAGTAGCTCCGACTGTTGTGATGTATTCTGCGATTCCGTGGATTTCTGTGGTCTACTCTACACTAATGTTTTCAGCGTGACTCTGGGGAGGCCACCAACGGCGCTCGCTGCACGTTAGGTTGAGTTAGGTTATGCTTGTTATTGTTACGTTTGGCCAGGTTAGGGAGTGGATAGCTTTGACTTTAGCGCTATATTCCGCTATAAGGTGGACCTCTGCGCCCCACAGTGCTCTAGTGTCTTCAGCTTGGCCCTTGGAATGCCAGCAATTGTGCCCTAGGCACGCTATGTTGAGTCAGAGTACGTTTGGTTATGTCGGGTTGGGTAAAGTTTTGTAATTGTAGCTTTAACAATTGTGCTGTACACCGATATTCGGTGAATTTCTGCGCTCTACTGTGCTCTAGTGTGCCCTGCCTGGCTTTGGGGGGGGGGGACAGCAATAGCATTCCCGGCACTTTAGTTCGAGTTAGGCTATGTTCGAATATGTTCTGCTGGTTTGGGTTAGGCTTCGGGTGCTTTCACTTTTCTGATATGCACTGCGATTATATGGATTTCTGCGTTCTACCTTTATTAGTGTGTTCTGCTTGGCTCCGTGGTGACCCGCAGTAGTGGTCGCGGCACGTTAGGTTGAGGTTGGTAACGTTTGGTTAGGTTAGGTTTGTGTGAGTTTGGTTAGCATATTTTTGACTTTCGTGCTATACACTGCCGTTCTATGGACCTTTGCCGTCTACTCACCTCTAGTGTGCCCCGTTTGGCGGTGGGGAGGCCAGCAACTATGCATTGCAATCGTTAGGTTATGATTGGTTACGTTCGATTAAGCTAGGTTTGATCCGGTGAGGTTAGGATATCTCCTACTTTTTTGCTGTACACAGGTATTCGGACGATACCAGAATCCTTCATGGCTCTGCCATTCTCTGCTTAGCTCTCGTGAGGCCAGCAATTGCTTTCGTGGCACGTCGTCCTGGGTTACGTTACGTCTGCTTATGATACGATTGGTTAGGTTAGAATGGGGTAGCTTTGAATTTTGAGCTATACACTGCTATTCGGACGATTTCAGCGCAATCCATTGCTCTACTATGCTCCGCTCGACTCTTGGGAGGCCAGGAATAGCGGTCGTGGTGCGATAGGCTTTGTTCGGTTACGTTTGGCTAAGTCAGGTTAGACTATGTTTGGTTATGATGGCTTCGACTTTTGTGTTATACACGGCTATGCGTCGGATTTCTGCGCTCTACTGTGCTCTAATATGTTCTACTAGGCTCTGTGAGGCCAGAATTGAATGACTCGTCTCGTTAGGTTTAGTCACTCTACGTTTGGTTAGGTAAGGTTTGGATAAGTTAGGATTGGATGTCTTTGACTTTTGTGCTATACACAGTTATTTGGTGCCTTTCTGCGCTCTACAGTGCTCTAGCATATTCTGCTTGGCTCAGGAGATGCCAGCCATAGTCGTCTCGGCACGGAAGGTTCAGCTGAGTTGCGTTCGGTTATATTACGTTTGGATGATTTAGGATAGGATAGCTTCGATCGCAGTGCTATACACTGCTATTCGGTGGACTTCTGCCCTCTACATTGCTCTACTATACTCTGCTTAGCTCTCGTGATGCCAGCAACAGCGGTCGTGGCACGTCAGGTTGGGTTCCTTAAAGTCCGCCTATGTTACGTTTTCTTAAGTTGGGCAACTTCGGCTTTAGTGCTATAAACTACAATTCTGTGGGTTTCTGCGCCCTACTGTGCTCTAATATGATCTGCTTGGCGCATGGGAGGCCAGCAATGGTGCTCTACGCACGTTAGGTTGAGTTATGTAACGTTCGGTTGGGTAACGTTCGGTTATGTTAGTATTGGGTAACTTTGACTTTTGTGCTATACACTGCTATTCGGTGGATTCCAGCGCTCTGTTGTGCTGTTGTGTGTTCTGCTAGGCTCTGGAGAAACCAGCAATACTGGTCGCGGCACGTTATCTTGGGACTGGATAAGTTGGCTAGGTTAGGTTCGGCCTGGATAGGTCAGGATATCAATGACTCTTGTGCAATACGCAGTTATTCGATAGATTCCTGTCCTCCACTTCGCTGTACTCTATTCCTCGACACTGGGTGTGCCGGAAGTAGCCGCTACGGCACGTTACTTTGAGTTTGGCTACGCTACGTTAGGTTACGTTAGTCTATGTTAGGTATGGATACCTTTGTCTTTTCCGCTGCACACTGCGTTTCTGTGGACTTCTGCGCCCCATTCTCCTCAAATATGTTCTGCTTGGCTCTGCGGAGGCCTGGAATAGTGGCCGCGGCATGTTAGGTTGTGTTACGTTACGTTGGGTTAGCTTCTGTTGGCATGGGTAAGGTTTGAATAGCTTTGATTCTTCTGCCATATACTGCTGTTCTATGTTGTTATATGACGCTTGGCTTGATTAGCTTTGGTTAGGTTGGGACGTGGTAGCCTTGACTTTCGTGCTACACACTGCAATTCGTTGGATTCATGCGCTCTACGTTGCTCAACTATGCTCTGCTCGACACTCGGGAGACAAGCAGTAGTGGTCGTCGCACGATAGGTTTTGCTGCATTACGTTGCATCTGTTTGGGTTACATAGTGTTTGGCTAGGATAGCTTCGACTTTCGTGGTACGCACTGCTATCCTATGGACTTGTGTGCCCTCCTGAGCGCTATCGCAGTCTGCCTGCCTCTCTGGATGCCAGGAATAGTGTTCTCGGCACGTTAGGCTAAGTTATGTTACGTTTGGTTAGGTTTGGTTAGAATAGCTTTGACTTTTGAGCTGTACACCGCTATCCGGTATATTTCCGCGTTCTGCACTGCTCTGTTATGCTCTACTTACAGCTCGCGATGCGAGCAGCAGTGGTTGTGGCACGTCAGGTTTGTAACATTATGTCCGCTTATGTTACGTTTGGTTACGCTAGGACAGGATGGCGTTGATTTTCCTGGTGTACACTGCTATTCGGTGGATTTACGCACTCCACTGTGATCTAATACTCCCAGCTTTGATCTGGGAATAACAAGAATAGTGTCCGCGGCTCTTCACGCTGAATCAGATTTCGTTTGTTTATATTAGGTTTGCTTGTGTTAGGTTGGGATGCCATTGGCTTGCGTACCATACAACGCCGTTCTATGGACCTCAGCGACCTACTCTCCTCTAATATGCCCTGATTGGCGATGGTGATGCCAGTAACAGAGGGCTAGACACGTTAGGTATGGGTTGGTTAGGTTTGGCTTGGCTATGTTAGGTCAGGTTTCGAAGTATATCCTTTACTTTTCTGCTCTACACTGCAATGCGGCGGATTTATGCTGTCTACTGTGCTCTAGTTTATTCTGCATGGCTCTGGGGAGGCCAGCAATAGAGCCCCCGGCTCGTTAGAATAAGTTATGCTGCGCTTAGTTATATTATGTTTGGATAGTTTAGAATAGGATAGCTTTGTCTTTCCTGCTATACGCTGCTATTCGGTGGATTTCTGCGATCTACTGTGCTCTTGTACATTTTCCTTGGTTTTGCGGAAGCCAGCGGTACTGTTTTCGGCACGTTATTCTGAGCTATGTTGCGCCCGGTTATGATACGCGTGGTTCGGTTAGGATAGGATAGCTTAGACTTTTGTGCAGTACACTGCACTTCGGTGGATTTCTGCGCTCTACTGTGCAGTATCACACTCTGCTTGTGTTTGTGGACACCAGGAGTTGCTGTCGCGGCAAGTTAGGTTGAGATATGTTACGCTTGGTTAGGATGGCCTCGACTTTTATGCTATACGCTGCTGCTCTGTGGATTTCTGCGCTCTGCACTGCGCTAATCTTCTCTGCCTTTCTCTGGGGATGGCAGAAATGGTAGTCTGGACACGTTATGATGAGTTAGGCTGCGTTCGGTTAGGTTAGCGTACGGCAGGCTAGGTTAGGTTTTCTCCGACTTTTGTGCTACACACTGCCAGTCTACGGACTTTTACGCGCTACTCTCCTCCAAAATGTTCTGCTATGACCTGGTGAGGCTACCAATAGTGGTAGCGGCACGTTACATTGTGCTTCGCTTCGTTAGGTAAGGTTAAGTTTCTTCAGCCTATGCTTGGATATCTTTGACTTTTCCACTGTACACTGCTATTCGGTGGGTATCTGCTCCCTACTCACATCTAGTATGTTCTGCTTGGCTCTGGGCATGCCAGTAGTGGTGGTCTCAGCACGATAGGCTATGTTATGTTACGTTTGGCTTGGCTAGGTTGGGATAGCTTTGACTTTTGTGCTGTACATTGCTATTCGGTGGATGCGTGCACTCTACACTGCCCTACGTTACTCCGCCCGAATCTCGGGTGGCCAGCAGTGGTGGTCGCCGCGCGTTAGGTTGATTTATGTTACGGTTGGTTATGTTATACTTGGTGAGGTTTGGATAGGGTAGCTTCGACTTTTGTGCTATAGACTGCTGTTCGGACAACTACTGCATTCTACATTGCTCTGCTATTCTCTTCTTATCTCCCGTGAGGCCAGCAACAGCTTCCGTGGGACGTCATGTTGTGTCACGTCTCGTCTGCTTTTGCTACGTTTGGTTAGTTTAGGATAGGACATCTTAGACTTTTGAGCTATACACTGCTATTTGGACGATTTCAGCGTTCTACATTGCTTTGCTATACTGTGCTTAACTTTCGCAAGGCCTGCAATAGCTGTCGTGGCACGTCAGGTTGGGCTTCGCTACGACCGCCTATGTTACGTTTGGTTTAGTTAGAAGAGCATAGCTTTGACTCTTGCGCTATAAACTGCCATTCGGTGTATTTCTGTGGTCTACTGCGATCTATTATTCCCTGCTTTGAACTGTGCATGCTAGAAACAGTCGCCGCCGTCCGTTAGGTGGTGTTATATTACGTTTGGTTAGGTTAGGTATGTTTGGGTTGGTTAGGATATCTTTGACTTTCGTGCTGTACACTGCCATTCGGTGGATTTCTGCGGTCTTCATTGTTCTACTATATTCTGCTCGTATCTGTGGAGGTCAGTAATAGTGGTCCCGGCCCGTAGGTTTGAGATAGAATTCGTTTGGTTATGATACGTTTGCATTGGTTAGGCCTCTATATCTTCGTCTTTTCCGCTTCACTCTGCCGATCTATAGATTTCTACGCCGTACTCCCATCTATTATGCTCTGCTTGGCTCTGTGGAGGCTAGAAATATTATTCTCAGCACGTTATGCTTATTTCGCTTACGCTTGGCTTGGCTGGTTTAGGGCAGGTTATGTTAGGATATCATTGACTTTTGTGCTACACACTGCAATGCGAAGAATTACTGCGCTCTACTGTGCTTCGGAAAATTCAGCTTCGCTCTGGGGTGGCAAACAAGGATGGTCTCGGCGCGTTAGGCATAGTTAAGCTAGGTTCGGTTGTGATACGTTTGGCTATGCTAGGATAGTGCAGCTTCGACTTTTGTGTTATGCTTTGCGATCCTATGGACTTCTGTGCTCTACTCTCCTCTGACGTAATCTCCTTGGCTCTGAGGAGGGCAGCAATTGATGTCTCGGCACGTTAGGAAGAGTTATGCTACGTTTGGTTACGTTACGCTCAGTTAGTTTAGGATCGGAGAGCTTTGACTTTTGTGCTATACACTGATATACGTTGAATTTATGTGCTCTACTGTGCTCTAATATGCCCTGCTTGGCTCTGGGGATTCCAGAAGTAGTCGTCTCGGCTGGTTAGGATTATTTATTGAAAGTTTGGTTAGGTTAGGTTAGGCGTGGTTAGGTTAGGTTATCTTTGACTTTTGTGCTATGTATTGCTATCTGGTGGATTTCTGCGCTCTACTCGTCTCTACTATACTCTGCTCGGCTCAGTGGGCGCCAGCAATGGTGGTCTCTGCACGTTCGGTTGAGTTAGGCAACGTTTGGTATGGTTATGTTTGTTTGTGTTATGTTTGGATAGCATTGACTTTCGTGGTGTACACCATTTTTCGGTGGACTTCTGCGCTCTGCTGTGCTGTACTATATTCTGCTTGGCCCTGGCGTGTCCAGCAATAGTGGTCTCTGCTCGTTGCGTTGAGTTAAGCTTCGTTTGGTTAAGTTATGTTGGCCCTGGCTGGGTTCGGATGGCACTGACTTTTTGCTATACACTGCGATTCAATGGGCTTCTGCGCAGCACCCCCTCTAATTTATTATGCATGGCCCTGGGGAGGTTAGCAATAGTGGTCTAGGCACGTTAGGCAAAATTATGTTACGTTTGTTTATGTTATGTTTGGTTAGGTCAGGTCAGGATAGCTTTGACTTTTGTGGTGTAAACTGCTTTTCTGTGGATTTCTGCGATTTACTGTGATCTTGTATGCTCTACTTTGTTCTGGGGGGCAGAGATACCGGCCGAGGCTCATTAGCTTAAATTATGTCACGTTCGTTTAGGTTATGCTTGTTTGGACCAGATTAGGGTAGCTCTTACTCGTCAGCTGTACACTGCGGCGTATGGATTTCGGCGCTCACCTCTACTCTAATATGTTCTGCCTGGCTCTGTGGCGGCCAGCAATACTGATCACCGCACTATAGGTTGAGTTATATTACGTTTGGTTAGGTTTGGTTTTGTTGGGTCTGGTTTGGATAGCTTTGACTCGTGTGCTCAAGTCTGATATTCTCTGGACTTCTGCGTTCTTATGTGCTCCATCGTAATCTGCTTGACCCTGGGGACGCCAGCAATGGTGGTCGCGGCACGTTAGGCAGTGTTATGGTACGTTTGGGTAGGTTAGGTTGGGTTAAATTTGGTAGGGTTTGCTTTGACATTTCTGCTATACACCGCTATTCGGTCGATGTCTACGCTCTGCGTTCCTCTAGTAGCATCCGATTGTCTCTGGGGTTGTCAGCAATGGTGGCATAGGCACGTTATATTTAGTTAGGCTACGTTCGGTTAGGCAAGGTTAGGACACGTTAGGTTAGGATATCTTCGACTCTTGCGCTACACAATCCAATGCGGTGGATTACTGCGCTCTACTCTGCTGTAGTATATTCTGCTTGGCTCTGCGGATGCATGCGAAAGTGTCCTCGGCAAATTAGGTTAAGTTAGATTACGCTCTGTCCGGTTAGGATACGCTGTGATAGGTTTCAATAACTTAGACTTTTGTGTTTCACACTGCTATACTTTGGACTTCTGCGCTTCTCTCTGCGCTGTCACACTCTGCTTGTCTCCGTGGACGATAGGAACAGTGCTCTCGGCAGGTTAGGTTGAGTAATGTTAAGTTTGGTAAGGTATGGTTTGGTCAGGTTTGGTTATGATAGATTTGATTTTTGTGATATACACTGCTCTTCGGTAGATATCAGCGGTCTACATTGCTCTACAATACTCTGCTTCGCTTTCGTGAGGCCAGCAATGGCGGTCGTGGCACGTAAGTTTGGGTTACGTTGCATCAGCATATGTTACGTTTGGGTAGGTTAGGATAGGGTAACTGTCCTCCCTAAAGCAAAGCAGGACACATTAGTGAAGAGGAGAAGACAGAAATCCATAGAATCGCAGTGTATATCAGAAAAGTCAAAGCTACCCATACCTAACCGAAACCAACGGAACATAGCCAAGCTTTGCCTAATACAACTTACCATGTCGAGGCCGCCATTGCTGCCCTTCCCAGAGCCAAGCAGGACATGCTAGACCACAGTAGAGCGCAGAAATCCACCGAATATCAGTCTACAGCACAAAAGCTAAAGCTGCCTTTACCAAACATAGCCTACCCCAGCCTAACCGAACGTAGCATGTCTCATCGTAGCGTGTCGACACAATTATTGCCGTCCTTGCCAGAGCCAAGCGGAAAATATTAGAGCGCTGTAGGATGCAGAATTCAGCTTCATGCAAGACTATATCACTAAAGTCAAAGCTATCCCCTCCTAACAATACCAATCGTAACACAACCACACGTAAGCTAACTCAATCAAACGCGCTGCGACCACTATTGCTGGCCTCCACAGAGCAAAGCATGATAAGCTAGAGCACAGTAGAGCGCAGAAATTCACCGAATAGCAGTGCACAGCACATAAGTTATAGCTACTCCGTCCAAACTTAGCCTGATCCAACCAAACCGAAAGTAACCTGACTCAAAGTAACGTGCAGTGACCACTGTTGCAGGACTTCCTAGGTCCAAGCTGAAAGCGTTAGAGCACTGTGGGGCGCATAAGTGGACCTTAGATCAGACTATCGCGCCAAGGTCAAACTACCCCTCGTTACGTAACCAATCGTGACATAACCAGACGTAACCTAACTCAAACTAACGTGCCGCGACCACTATTACTGGCGACCTCAGAGCCATGCAGAACACATTATTTGAGGGTAGAACGCAGCAATCCATAGAATCGCAGTGTACATCAGAAAAGTCAATGCAACCCAACCCAATTCCAAATCAGCAGAACATATCGAAACATATCCTAACTCAACGCAACGCGCCGTGAACACAATTGTTGCGCTCCACAGATCCAAGCGGTACCTTCTAGAGCACAGTACAGCGCAGAAATCCCCCTTGAATGTCAGTGTACGTCGCAAATATTAAGGCAACCGTTACCAAACTTAGCCTGACCCAACCTAAGCGATGGTAACCGGACTCAACATAACGCGCAGGGACCACTATTGCTGCACTCCCAGGACGAAGGTATAAGCATTAGAGCGCTGTAGGGAGCAGAAATCCACGTAGTAGCAGATTTTATCGCTAATGTCGCACTACCTCTCCAAACCGAACCCATCGTGACATAACCGAACGTATCCTACCTGAATCTAACGTGCCGCGACCACTACTGCTGGCCTCCCCAGAGCCAAGCAGTACACGCTAGCGGAGAGTAGAATGCAGATATTCACAGAATTGCAGTGTATATCAAAAAAGTCTATGCTACTCGAACCTATCCCAAACAAACAGAACATAACCGAAAGTAGCATAACTCAACTTAACATGTCGAGACCGCTGTTGCTGCCCCCCGCAACGCCAAGCATGACATACTATGTCACAGTGGTTCGTAGAAGTCCACCGCAAAGCAGTGTACAGAAAAAGAGTTCAAGACTTCCTGACCAACATTAACCAGACAAGACCTAAACAAACGTAACCCGACTGAACATGGCCTGCAGAGACCACTATCACTGCCCCCCAGGGCTAAGCTGGAAGCATTAAAGCTCAGTAGCTCGGAGAAATCCACCTAACAGCAGGCCTTAGCACTAAGGCCAAAACTACCACTCATAACCTAACCAATTGTAACATAAGCAAACTCAACCTAACACAACCTAATGTGCCGTGACCTCTACGGCTGCTCTCCGCAGAGCCAAGCAGAACATAGTGGAGGGTAGAACGCTGAAATCCATCGTAAAGCAGTGTATATAAGAAAAGTCGTAGCTACACGAGCCTAACTCAAACCAAGGGAACATAGTCAAACATATCCTGACTCAGCATGACTTGCCGAGACCGCTATTGTTGCCTGAACCAGAGCCAAGCTGGACGTCATAAAGGACATTAGAGCGCAGAAATCCACCGAATATCAGTGTACAGCACAAAAGTCAATGCTATCCTTACCAAACTTAGCCAGACCCAACCAAACCGTACGTAAGGAGACACATTGAGGCGTGCAGAGGCTACTATTGTTGGCATTCCCAGAACCAAGCAGAAGGCATTATAGCACCCTGCGGCAGAGGAATACACCTAACGGCAGACTATAGCACTAAAGTCAAAGCTATCCGCTCCTAACATAGCCAACCGTAACGTAACCAAGCGTAACATAACTCATTCTGACGTGCCGCGAGTGCTATATCTGGCCACCCCAGAGAGAAGCGGAACACACTAGCAGAGAGAAGAACGCAGAAATCCATGCAATCGCAGTGTATATCGGAATAGTCGGAGCTACCAAGCCTAACCCAAAGGAGGGAACGTAAGCAAACATAGCATTAACAAACCTAGCGTGCCGAGACCGCAATTGCTGCCCCCTAGAGCCAAGCAGGACATACTAGAGCACAGCAGAGCGCAGAAACCTACCGAAAAGCAGTGTACACCACAAAAGTTAGTGCTATCCCTAGCAAACATGGCCTAACCCATCCTAGCCAAACGTAACATGACCCAACCTAACGAGCCGTGACCACCATTGCTGGCCTTCCTAGAGACAAGCTGAAGATACTAAAGCACTGTAGGGAGCAGAAATCCTCCTACTAGCTGGCTATAGCACTGAAGTCAAGGCCACCCTCTCCTAACCTAACCAAACCTAACATAACCAAGCATAACCCAACTCAAAATAACGTGCGGCGCACCACTATTGCTGGCCTCCCCAGAGCCAAGCAGAACACATTAGTGGAGTCTAGGACGCAGAAATCCATAGAATCTCATAGTATATAGGAACGGTCAAAGCTACCCAGACCTAATCCAGACAAACAGAATATACCCAAAAGTAGCACAAGTCAACCTAACTTGCAGCGACCGCTATTGCTGTACTCCCCAGAGTCGAGCGGGGCATACTAGAGCACAGTAGATCGCAGAAATCCACCGAAGAGAAGTGTACAGACCAAAAGTTAAATCTACACTGACCAAACATAGCCTGACCCAACCTAAGCGAACGTAACCCGACTCATCATAACGAGCCGAGGCCATTATTGCTGGCCTTGCCAGAGCCAAGCTGAAAACATTAGAGCACTGTTGGACGCAAGAATCCACCTGACAGCAGATTATAGCATTAAAGTCATAGTTATCCTCTCCTAACCTAACCAAGCGTTACACAACCGACCGTAACCTAACGAAACCTAACGTGCCGCGACCACTATTGCTGGTCTCCCGAGAGCCAAGCAGGAAATATTAGTGAAGAGTTGAACACAGAAATCCATAGAATCGCAGTGTACATCAGAAAGCCAAAGCTAAGCAACACTAACGCAAACCAAAAGGACATAGCCTAACATGGCTTAACTCTGCCTAAACTGCCGAGACCGATATTGCTGCCCTCCCCAGAGTCGAGCAGATCATAATAGACTACAGTAGATGGCAGGAGTCCACCGAATAGATGGGTACAGCGCAAAAGGTAAAGCGACCCTAATCAAACTAAGTCTAACCCTACTTAAGCGAACGTACCCTGACTCATTATAACGTGCCTAAACCGCCATTGGTGCCCCCCCCCCCAGAACCAGCTAAAAATTCTGGAGCACTGTAGGCCGCAGAGATGCACCTAATTGCGGGTTATAACTAAAGTCAAAGCTATCCTCTCCTAACCTAACCAATCGTAACGAAACCGAATGAAACGTAACTCAAACTCACGTACAGCGACCAGTATTACTGGACTCCCAAAGACGAGCAGAGTCTATTCGTGGAGAGTACAACGCAGAAATCGGTAGAATCGCAGTGTATATCGGAAAAGCCGAAGCTAACCAAACCTCACCCGAACCAACAGGACATAACCAAACGTAGCATAATTCAAACTAACGTGCCGAGACCGCTATTTCTGCTCTCCACAGAGCCAAGCAGAGCAAATTAGGGCTAAGTAGAGCGCAGAAATCGTCCCAAGTCGGTGTGCAGCTTCAGATTAAGGGCTATACCATCCTAACATAACCAAACGTAACATAACCAGCCGTTACTCATCTCAACCTAACTTGCCGAGACAAGTATTGCTGGACTCCACAGAGCCAAGCAGAGCATCCTAAAGCACAGTGGAGCGCATAAATCCACCGAACAAAAGCTTACGCCACGAAAGGCAAAGCCATCCAAACCAAAACCAAACTGAAGTAACCTAACCAAACGTTGCCTAACTCAACCTAACTTGCCGATACCACTATTCCTGGCGTTCAAAGAGACAGGCAAATTGTGATAGCGCACAGAAGAGCGCAGACGTTAATAGAATAGCAGTGTGTAGCACAAAGGCCACAGCTATCGTAACCTAGCCAACGTTACTTAACCTAGCCAAACGTAATCTAGCTTGACCCATCGTGTCGCGACCACTATTGCGGGCCTCCCGAAGGTCGAGAAGAGTATAGAAGGGCAATGCGTGGCGCAGAAATCCACCGAATTGCGGAGTACAGCACAAAGCTCAAAGCCAACTTAACCAACCACAGCAAATCCTTAACTTACCACACGTAGCGTAACTTAACCATACGTGCCGCGAGCACCATTCCTGGCCTTCCCAGAGACAAGCGGATGCCAGTAGATCAACGCAGACAGCAAATATTGACAGAATAGCCGTGTATAGCACAAAGGTCAAAGCCATTCCTACCAAGTGTAACGTAACCCATCGAAGCGTGCCACGTCCGCTGTTGCTGGCCTGCCCAGAGTCAAGCGGATGCTAGTGGAGCTACATATTGTAAATGTATTGACCTAATAGCATTGTATAGCACAAAAGTCAAAGATATCCTATACAAACATGACCGCCCCTTACCTAACCAAGCATAACATAACACAAACAAACCTGCCACGAAAACCATTGCTGGCCTCCCTAGGGACCAGCGGATGCTAGTAGAGTAACACAGGGCTCAGTTACCGACCGAACAGCAGTGTACAGCACAAAAGTCAAAGCCATCCCATCGAAACTTAGCCGAATATAACCTAACCAAGCGTAGCCTGACCCAAACAGACATTCCACGAGCGCCACTGCTGGCCTCCTCAGAGACATGCAGATGCTAGTGGAGCAATGCAGTGCACAGGTACCGACGGAATAGCAGTGTATAGCGCAAAAGTCAAATCCACCCTAAGCAAACATAGCCTTACCTAGCAAAGCCGAACTTAGTGTAGCATTAGAGTACAGCAGATCGCAGAAATCCACCATATAGCAGTGTATAGCACAAAAGTCAAAGCCATCCTAGACAAACCTAACCTAGACTATGCTAAGCAAACGCAACCTAACACAACATATTGTGCCGCGACCGCCCCTGCCGGCCTCCCCAGAGTCGAGCAGAGTATAGCAGAGCAACGAAGATCGCATGAATGCGCCGAATAGTAGTGTATAGCACAAAAGTATATGTTACCCTGTCCTGTCCATACAAACGTATCATAACCATTCGCAACGTACCTCAGCCTAACGTGCCGGGACCACTACAGCTTTAAACCACATGGCCAAGCAGAATATACTTGAGCTCAGTAGAGCGTATAAATCCACCAATTAGCAGTGTATAGCACAAGAGTCGAAGCCACCCGAACCAAACTTATCCCAACCCAAGAAACGAAAACGTAGAATAGCCGAAACTAACGTGATACGACCGCCACTGCTGGTCTCCCCAAATACGAGCAGCACATAATAGAGCAAAGTAGGGAGCAGATATGCAACGAATAGCATTGTACAGCACAAAAGCCTAAGCTACCGTAACCCAACATAACCAAACGTAGCATAACCAAATGCAACATAACACAGTCTAACGTGACGAGACCGATACCCCTGGCTTCACCATAGCCAAACAGAATATACTGGAGCGCAGTAGAGCGAGGAAATCCACTGAGTAGCAGTGTATAGCAAAAAAGTCGAAGTTACCCTATGTTAACCTAAAAAAACGTAACCTGACCGAACATAACAAAGCTCAACCTGACGAGTTGAGAGCTCTATTCCCGGCCACCCCATCGCGAAACAAAGCATATTAGAGGAATGTAGAACGCAGACATCCATAGAAGAGAAGTGTATAGCACGGAAGCCAAAGACATCCTCACCAAACCCTAACAAACCTAACCTAACCGAACGTAACATAACGCGACGTTACGCGCCGCGGCCAAAATTTCTGGAACTCCCAGATCAAAGCAGAGAATGTTAGATCGCAGTAGAGGCAGAAATCCACCGAATGGCAGTGTATAGCACAAAAGTCAAAGCCACTCTGTCCAAACCTATTCAAACGTAGTCCAACCAAACGCAACACAGCTTAACCTATCGTGCCGGGACCAATATTGCTGGCCTCCCCAGAGCCAAGCAGATCACACTAGAGTACAGTAGAACACAGAAAGCCACCACATAGTAGTGTACAGCAGGAGTGTCAAAGATATCCTAACCCAACCTGACCTAGCCTAGCCTAACGAAACGTAGAATAACTAAACGTAACGAGCCTAGACCGCTAATTCTGGTCAACATAGAGACAAGCAGAACTTACCAAACGCAGCCTATCTCAACCTAACGTGCTGCGACCACTATTGCTGGCATCCACAGTGTCATACAGAGCACAGTAGAGGAGAGTGGGGTGCAGAAATCCGTAGAATAGCAGTGTACAACAGACAAGCCAGGGAGATCCAAGCCAAAACCATACAAACATAACCCAACCTAACGTAGTCAAGCTCAACGTAACGCTTCGCGACTACCACTGCTGGCCGCCACAGGGTCTAGCAGATTAGAGTAGGGTCCAGTGGAGCGCAGGAATCCTCCGAATAACCGAGTAAAGCACAAAAGTACAAGCTACCCTTTGCTAACATAACCAATGGAGATAAAACCAAACGCAACATAACTCATACTAACGTGCCGAGGTAAATAATTCTGGCCCCACAGAGCCAAGCAGAATATACTACAGCACGGCAGGGCGCAGAAATCCACCGAATGGCAGTTTGTAGCACAAAAGTCAATGCTATCCTCTCCGAACCTAACTAAGCGAAGCATAAGCAGACGTAACGTAACCCAGCCTAACGTGCAACGAAAGCTATAGCTGGTCGCGCAACAGCTAAGCAGAGTGTATCAGAGCAATATGGAACGCAGAAGTCGCCCGAACATCAGTGTATTGCAAAATGTAGGAGGTACCCTAACCTAATCTGACATTACCTAACCTAGTCAAACGTATCCAATCACAACCTGACGTGCCTAGCCCGCAATTGCTGTCCTCCCCACAGCAAAGCAGGGCATATTAGAAGAGAGTGAGGCGCAGAGATGCATACAGCGGAAATTTATTGCACGAAGCTCAAAGATACCCTAACACAATCCAAACGAACTTAACATAACCGAGCATAACTTAGCGCAACCTAACGCGCCGCGGCCACAATTTCAAGGATTCTCAGATGGTAGCACGGAATATTAGATCACAGTAGAGCGAGGAAATCCACTCAAAAGCAGTGTATATCACGAAAGTCAAAGCTATCCCGTCCTAGCCTTACCAAATCTAACCGAACCGAACGTAATATAACTCAAGCTAACACGCTGCGAACGCTATTGCTGTCTTCCCCAGGGCCATGCAGAACACATTAGAGGAGAGTAGGGTGCCGAAATCCGCAGAAACGCAGTGTACAGCAAAAAAGCAAAGCTATCCCGGCTTTACCAATTCTAACATAATCTAACCAAACGTAACCTAACAAAGACTAACATGCCACAGCCACTATTTTTGGCATCCGCAGAGCAAAGCAGAACATATTAGAGCACAGCAGAGCGGAGAAGCCCGCCGAAAGGCAGTGTGTAACACAATGGGCAATTGTACCCTATTCTAACCAAACCAATCATATAACCGCCAAATGTACAAGGCTCCATCAAACGTGCCGCCACCAATATTGCTGGCCTACCCACAGCCAAGCAGAAGATACTTGGGGAGAGCAGGGCGCAGAAATCCATAGAATCGCAGTGTACAGCAGAAAAGTGAAAGATATCCAAACCTAACCCAAACCAATGTAACCCAACCAAAAGTACCCAAATGTATCGCAACGTGCCGCGAACGCTATTTCCTGCCTTCCTGGGGTCTAGCAGACTAGTGTAGAGCCAAGTGGTGGCCAGGAATCCACCATATAACGGCGTAGAGCACGAGAGGCAAAACTACCCTAACCAAACACAACCTGTCCTAGCATAACTAAACGCAACTTAAAACAACCTAACGCGGCATGCCAATGTTGCTCTGATCCCGACGGTGGAACAGAGTATAGTAGAACAATGTATAGCGCAGAAATCCTCCGAACAGCAGCGTACAGCACAAAAGTCAATGCTACCCTATCCTAACCTATCCAAACATGATACAGCCAAACGCAAACTTACTTAACCTAACGAAACGTGCCAATTATCGCTGGCTGCCCAGTGCCAAGCAGAATATACTAGAGCACAGTAGAGCGCAGAATGCCGCGAAATGTCAGTGTATGTCAGAAGAGTCAAAGCTACGCTAATCTAACCTGGCCCAACCTAACCTAACCGAGCATGGAATGACTGAACCTACCGAGTCGAGACCACTGTTGCAGGCCTCCCCAGACCCAAGCAGAACATATTTGAGACAGTAGAGCCCAGACATCTCCGCATAGCGGTGCATAACTCAAAAGTCAATACCATCCTAAACAAACGTAGCCTATCATACCTTACCAAACGTAACCTAACAACCTATCGTGCCACGATCGCTACTGCTAGTCTCCACAGAGCCAAGCATGGTATAGCACAGAAACTTGGAGCGCAGAAATCCACCGAATAGCGGTGTATACCACAAAAGTCGGACCTACCCTGTCCAACCTAACCAATCGCAACGTTCCTAAGCGTATCTTAAGGAATGATATAGAGTCATGACCATCGATGCTGGTGTCCCCAAAATCGAGTAGAGTATAGTAGAGCACAGTATGGCGCAGGAAGCCACCAAATAGTAATGTATAGCACAAAAGTAAAGGATATCCTGACCTAACTAGACAAAAACCTAACCTAGACAAACGAAGCCTAACTCAAACTAACGTGCCGAGAACACTACTGCCGGCATCCCCAGGGCCAAGCAGAGCATGTTAGAGCATAGTAGAGCGCCAAAGTCCATCGAATAGCAGTGCATAGCGCAAAAGTCAAAGCTACCATGCCCTAACATATCAAAACGTAGCATAGGCAAACGTAACGTAGCCCATACTGACGTTCGACGAATGCTATCGCTGGCCACACGAGAGCTAAGCACAGTATAGCGGAGCAACCTAGAGCGCTGAAATCGTCCGCATATCAGTGTCTAGCACAAATGTCAAATCTATCCCAACCAAGCCCAACTAAATAATTCCGGACCCAACGCAACATAACTCAACCTAACTTGCAGCGTCCACTATTCCCGGCGACCCCAGAAAAAGTCAGAGCGTTGTAGCGCACCGTGCAGCGCAGTTGTCCACAGAATCGCTGTTCGCAGAAGAAAATTCAAAGATATCCAGACCTTACCCATGCCAACATAAACTAACCAAACGTAACCTAACTCAAACCAAAGTGCCGCGGCCACTATTTCTGGCATCACCATGGCAAAGCAGAGCATATTAATGGACAGTAGATAGGAGAAGACGACCGAAAGGCAGTATATAGCACAAGAGTCAAGGGTACCTTATCCGAAGCTAACCAAACTTAACATAAGCAAACGCAGCTTAACTCAGACAAACCTACCGAGACCTATTCCGCTGGCCTCCCCATAGCGAAGCAGAATATACTAGTTAGAGCACAGGAGAGCACAGGAATGCACAGAATTGCTGTGAATAGCACAGAAAGCCAAACCCATCTTGACCAAACTTAGCCTAACATAACCAAGCGGACGGAACCTGTATCAACCAAACGTGCCACGTACATCATTGCTAGCCTCCCCAGAGGCAAGCAGAATATACTATAGCACAGTAGAGCGCAGAAGTGCAGCGAAGCGCAGTGTATAGCGCAATAGTTAAAGCTGTACTTTCCCAACTTATCCAATCGTGACATAGCCGAGCGCAAAATAACTCAATGTTGTGTGCCAAGACCGCAATTACTTTCCTCACCAAAGCAAGGCAGGGCACATGAGAGCGCTGTAGAGAGCAGAAATCCACCGAATAACTGTGCATAGCACAAAAGTCAAAGCTGTCCCGTCCTAAACTAACCAAATCTGCTCTAACGGAAGGTAATTTAACTCAGCCTAGCGTGACAAGACAGCCATCGCTTGCATCCTAAGCGTTGAGGAGAGTATAGTAGAACAATGTAGAGCGCAGAAATCCACCGAGTAGCAGTGTATAGCACAAAGGTCAAAGCTACCCTATCCTAGGGTAACCAAGCGTAATATTACCTAACGTAGCCTGACAAAGCCTATCGTGCCACGAACTATATTGCTGACACCCCCAGAATCGAGCAGTGAGTAGCAGAGCACAGTAGAGCGCAGGAAGCGAACAAATAGCGATGTATAGCACAAAAGTCAGTGAAATCCTAACCTAATCAGTCCTAGCCCAACCAAGCGAAATGTAGAGTAACTGAACCTAACTAGCCGAGACCTCTATTCCTGGCCTGCGCAGAGCCCAGCAGGACACATTGGAGTATAGTAGACCGCAGAAAGTCACCGAATAGCAGTGTACAGCACAAAAGTCAAGGCCACCCTAACCGAACATAATCTAATCTAGCATAACCTAACGTTACCTGACTCAACCTATCGTTCCACGGCAGATATTGCTGGCCTTTCCGGAGACGAGTAGAGTATACTAGAGGTACGAAGGGCGCAGAAGTCCCCAGAATAGCAGTGTATAGCACAAAAGTCAAGGCCACCCTAACCGAACATAGCCTAATTTAACATAACCTAACGTTACCTTACACAACGTATCGGGCCACGGCAGACATTTCTGGCCCCTCCGGAGCCGAGTAGAGTATACTAGAGCTACGAAGGGCGCAGATATCCACTGAATAGCAGTGTAAAGCACAAAAGACAAAGACACCCTATCCCAACCTAACCAAACGTAACATTGCCAAACACAAACAAACTTTACCTAACTTGCCTGCGCCACTATTGCTGGCCTCCCGCCAGACTAACATAGCATATTATAGTGCGGCAGAGAGCAGAAATCCATAGAATCGCAGTGTACAGCAAAAAAAGTCGGAGATAAACGTACCAAACCCAAACTAACGTATCCAAACCTGACATAGCAAGCTCATAATATCGTGTCGCAACCACTATTGGTGGCCTCCACGGGGCCAAGCAGATTAGAGTATAGCACACTAGAGGGCAGGGATCCACCGAATAACTGTGTATAGCATGAGAATCAAAGCTAACGCACCCAAATTTATCGTAACCTAACGTAACCAAACGTAACATAACTCAACCTAACGTGCCACGAGCACTATTTCTATCACCCCGAATTTCGAGCTGAGTATAGTAGAGCAATGTAGAGCCCAAAAATCCCCCGAAGAGCAGTCTATAGCGCAAAAGCCAAAGCTGCTGTTTCCTAACATTACCAATCGTAACATAACAAAACGTTATGTACCTCAACCTATCGTGCCGAGACCACTATTGCTGGCTTCCCCAGAGACAAGCAGAACAGACTAGAGCGCTGTGGAGTGCAGAAGCCCACCGAAAGCAGCCTTTCCCGCGAAAGTCAAAGCAACCCGTACACAAACCGATCTAACGTAACTTCACCTAACGTAGCATAACTCAGTCTAACGTGCCGAGACCACTAATGCTGTCATTCCCAGAACCAAGCAGAACACTTTAGTGGAGGGTATAACGCAGAAATCCATAGAATCGCAGTGTGTACCAGAAAACTCAAAGTCACCAGAACCTGACACAGAACCATCCAAACATAGCCAGATATGGCATATCTCAACCTATCCTGCCGAGACAGCTATTGCTGCCCTAACCAGAGACATGCAGGCCATTCCGTAGCTCAGTAGAGCGCAGTAATCAATGAAACAGCAGTGTTCAGTACAAAAGTTAAAGTTATCCTCTCCAAACTTAACTTGTCCCAACCACACCGTACGAAAGCTGACCCAACATAGAGTGCCGAGACCACTATTGCTGGCCTTCGCGGAGACAACCTGAAGCCATTAGAGCACTGTAGGGCGCAGAAATCCACCAAATAGCAGTTTATAGCACAAAAGTCAAAGTGACCCTAATCAAACTTAACCGAACATAGCCCTACTAAATGGAACCTAACTCAAACAAACGTGCCAGGACCGCCATTGCTGGCCTCCCCGGCCACATGCAGATGATAGTACAGCAATACAGAGCGCAGACATCGACCGAATAGCCGTGTACAGCCCAAAAGTCAAAGCCATCCTATACAAACTTAACCGAACCTAACCTAACCAAACGTAAGCAATCTCCAGCAAACGTGCCGCGACGGATAGTGCTGACATCCACGGATTCATGGAGATGCCAGTAGAGCAATGCAGTACACAAATATCGGCCGAATAACACTGTATTGCACAACAGACACAGCTAGCCTAAACAAACATAGCCTAACCTAGCCAAGAGAACAGTAACCTAGCTCAGCCTATCGTGCAGAGGTCACTATCACTGTACACCGCAGAGTCGAGCAGAGCACGGTAGAGCAATATGGAGCGCAGAAATACACCGCACTTCAGAGTACAGCACAAGAATCAAAAATATCCCATCCTAACCCAAACAAACACAACCTAATCGAGCAAAATCTAACTCTACCTAACGCGCAGGGGCCATTGTTTCTGTCCTCTACAGTGCAAAGCAGGAAGTATTAGATCACATTAGAGCGCAGAAATCCCCCGTATATCAGTGTACAGCACAAAACTCTAAGCTAACCTATCCTAACCTAACCAAACGTAATATAACTAAACGCAACATAGCGCAGACAAACGCGACGAGACCAATACTGCTGCCCTCACCATTGCCAAGCAGAATACACTAGAGCACAGTAGAGCGCAGAGGTCCACCGAATAGCACTGTATAACACAAATGTCGAAGTCATCCTAACCAAACTAAACCCAACCTGTCCAATCCAAATGTACCATTACTCAAACAAACGTGCCACGACCACCACTGCTGTCCACCCCAGAGTCGAGCAGAATACAGCAGAGCAACGATGAGCGCAGAAATGTACCGAATAGCTGTGTACAAAACAAAAGTCCAAGTTAAACTATCCTAACCTAACCAAACGTAACATAACCGAACGAAACATAAGACAATCTAACGCACCGAGGCCACTATTTCTGGCGTCCCTAGACGCAAGCAGATTGTGATAGCGCATAGTGGAGCGCAGTCGCCCATAGTATAGTAGTGTGTAGCACAAATGTGGAAGCCATCTTAACATCACACAACGTAGCCTAACCTAACCAATCGTACACTAGCTCAACCTAACTTGCCGTGACCACTATTTCTAGCCTCCCGAGAGTCAAGCAGTGTATAGTAGAGAAATGCAGAGCGCCGAAATCCACAGAAGCGCATTGTATTGCACAAAAGTCCAAGCTACTGTATCCTAACCCAACCAAACGTAACATGTCCAAACGCCGCATAACTCAACCTATCGATTCGGGGCCACCATTACTGGCCACACCAGAGACGAGCAGAGTATAGTAGAGCAACGTAGAGCGCGTGGACCTACCGAGAAGCTGTGTATGGCACACAAGTCAACT